>NC_037672.1:136706075-136722614 GCF_003255815.1 Theropithecus gelada | reverse complement strand
TCCCCCCTCCCCTCATATAGGAGTCTCACTATGTTGCCCAGGCTCTTGGACTTAAGTGATCCTCCAACCTTAGCCTCCCAAGTAGCTGGGATTATAGGCACAGACCACCACACCTGACTCTATATGTAGTCCCACCTGAAATGTAAGCTTCCCACATGAAATACAGGTTCAATACTTTGTTTTGTTCACTTTGTATCATCAGCATTTACATCTGCCAGGCATTCAAAAATATTCATTGAATAAGTAAGTGAGCAAACTTACCTGCTTCCACAGCCATCCTTCCCCCCCCCGCTCCTTTTAAGTAGAAGAGATGTTTTCCTTCCTGTCTGAGATTATAATGTCTCCCCTGTGTCCTGCCTCCTCAGCATTCCTTAATATTGCCTATCTTCTACGTTCGATTCTCCCCAGCTACATTTTCTGTTTTCTGGCAAGCACACATCTCTCCCATTTTAAATTAAAAAAGAAAATTCTCTCTGGGCATCCCCTGCCAGCTGCCAGTCTCTGTCTCTCCTGCTCTTAACAAATTTTTGAAATATTTATTTATACTCTTTGCATTGCCTCACTTCTCTTTTATTCTAGTTTCTCCAAACCCATAGAAACTGTTCACTCCTGCTTTAAACAGTTTCTTTCCTGAGCTCTTCCAAGATACTACTCTCATGTTTTTTTTTTATCTTACTTCCCTGATTGCTACTTTTCCTGTCCCTCCCTCAAATTTTGTGTATCACAGCATTGATACAAGTTCTTCATGTTCTCCAGATTCTTCCTTGGCAATCTTACCACATCCATCGCTTTAGTTACCACCCAAACCTGGATGCCCAGCTCACATTTCTCTGTACTAAGCTCGTGACTTATTTGACCTAGTGTCTACTTGATATCCACCTTGGTTTCCACAAGCACCTCAAAATAAAGATGCCCTCTTCCATCTCCAAACTTGATTCTCCGCCAGTGTTACTTATTTTAGTGAGTGGTAGCATCATCCAGTTGCTCAAGTAGAAAACATGGATATTGTCCTGATTTATCCTTTGCCTTCAGCCCCCTTCCCCCATCTAGCCAACCGCTGGTTTCCATTAATTCTATTACAGTGAGAGAAATTGTATCCCTCCAGAAAGATATGTCAAAGTCCCAGCCCCCACTGCTTATGAATGTGATCTTAGGATCTTTATAGATGTAATTCAGGATCTTGAGAGGTGATTATCCTGGATTAGGGAGGGCCCTAAATCCAATAACTGGTGTCCTTAAACATGAAAGGAGAGGGAGATGTGAGACACAGACACAGGGGAGAATGCCATGTGAAGATCCCTATAAGGCTGGAGAGAGAGATTGGAGTGACGCTGCTACAGGCCAAAGAACACCAAGAATTGCCAACCCTGCTGACACCCTGATTTCAGACTTCTGGCCTCCAGAACTGTAAGAGAATAAATTCTGCTTTTTTAAGTCATGAAGTTTGTAGTAATCTGTTATGGTAGTCCCAGGAAATTAATTTTCTTAGCTCTGAAATCCATCTATGTTTCCCTACCATCACTGCCTCTAACTAGTTCAGATCATGATTACAGTAATCTTCTGCCTCATCTCCCTGCTACTAGTCTCAGCCCATCTTTCTAAAATGCATGAAATTCATTCCACTATTTAAAATCTGTGAGTGGTTTGCCAGTGACTTGGATTAAGTCTAAATGCCTAGTATCATGGTTTATGGGACTTTATAATTTGCCTTCTGCCTACTTGTGTAGCCTTCTTTTCCCACTCACCCTCAATTCTGTTTTTTGTTTTTGTTTTTGTTTTTTTTGGGTTTTTTGCTTGTTTTTGAGACAGAGTTTCGCTTTTGTTGCCCAGGCTGGAGTGCAATGGTGCAATCTCGGCTCACCACAACCTCCGCCTCCCGGGTTCAAGCGCTTCTCCTGCCTCAGCCTCCCAAGTAGCTGGGATTACAGGCACCTGACACCATGCCCGGCTAATTTTGTATTTTTAGTAGAAATGGGGTTTCTCCATGTTGGTCAGGCTGGTCTCAAACTCCCAACCTCAGGTGATTCGCCTGCCTCAGCCTCCCAAAGTGCTGGGATTAGAGGCGTGAGGCACCGCACCTGGCCCCCACTCACCCTCAATTCTATGGTCCAGGCATAGTAATAATTTCTGATATTTCTCAGCATTGATTCTGTGCCAGCCACTATTCTAGGGGCTGTCGCACAACAACCTTGTAAGGTAGAAAACAGGTTTCTTTCAATGTCTCAGCTTTTCTTTCTCTTACCTCCAGGATTTTGTACATGCTGGTCACACTGCTGTCTGCCTGAAACACTACTTTCTTTTCCCTTGCTCTTTGACCCTCTCCTCAACTGGCTAATTCATACTAATACTTTAGGCCCCAGTTTATTCAATACTTCCCCCAAGAAGCATTCCTCACTCTTTCTAAGTCTGGGTATATGTCCCACCCTCACTGCCCATATTCCCATTACACCCTGAACTCCCCCATCAGAATACAAAATATTATAGTTATCTGTTCACTGGTCTATACCCCACGCTATATGTTTCCTTTGGGAAGGGCTGTATCTCTATTACCATTGTAACTCCATTCCCAGAATCTAGCACAGTGCCTGGCATAGAAGAGATGCTCAATCACTGTATGCTGAGTAAATGAAAAAACCTTAAACAAAGGTTGCTAATAGCATTATGTCTCTTATACCAGCTAGGGCAGAAAGAAATGCATCCCAGACCTACTTGCCAACTGTCCTCTTCCTCACAATTCTGATGCCTCTGCCTGGACCAGTCCTGAAACATCTTTTCATATGAATTCCATGAGATCTCTAAGGCCAGTTAATCTTCAGTTACCTATCATATTCATCACTTCTCCAAATACAAGCCTCTCCAGGTGGCTCTCCTCTCCCAGAGAGCTTTGCAAGTTCTCCCAAACCCTCTGCTTACTGCTCTCCTTTTTCCTGGGCTTTCTGGAACTCCAGCCTATTCAAAACAAACTCACCTATATTTTCATCCTTTTTTTGTTGCTTCTTATTTTTATTTTTATTTTTATTTTTTTTTGGAGACAGAGTCCCACTCTGTCACCCAGACTAGAGTGCAATGGCACCATCTCGGCTCACTGCAACTTCTGCCTCCCAGGTTCAAGTGATTCTCAGCTTCCCAAGTAGCTGGGGCTACAGGTGTGCACCACCACACCTGGTTAATTTTTGTATTTTCAGTAGAAACAGGGTTTTACCATGTTGGCCAGGCTGGTCTTGAACTTAAGCAATCCACCTGCCTCAGCCTCCCAAAGTGCTGGGATTATAGGCATAAGCCACTGTGCCTAGTCATATTTTCATCCTTTTAACAGAATATTCTTTCCATCTCTGGCCTAAAATAGAAACCTGTTTTCCATTAGAAAAATTATCTTCCTACTGCTATCTTGGGTGGAAGTTGTTAATTTGTCTCACCCTTGTAGAAAACCCTCTCCTTTCAAGCTTTTATTTTTATTTATTTATTTATTTGAGATGGAGTTTCGCTCTTGTCGCCCAGGGTGAAGTGCAATGGCGTGATCTTGGCTTACTGCAACCTCCGCCTCCTAGGTTCAAGCTATTCTCCAATCTCAGCCTCCTGAGTAGCTGGGATTACAGATGCCCTGCCACCACAGCCAGCTAATTTTTGTATTTTTAGTAGAGACAGGGTTTCGCTGTGTTGGCCAGGCTGGTCTCGAACTCCTGACCTCAGATGATCTGCCCCCCTTGGCCTCCTAAAGTGCTGATATTACAGGCGTGAGCCACCACGCCCAGCCTCAAGCTTTTATTTTCAACAATCCATCTCTCTACTGCTTGTTACTGACATCTACTAAGCTACTAGTTATTCTTATCTCTGGTTTATGGTCCCATCATCATCTGAGATGACTTCACTGTCCATGTGAACAGCCCTAGTCTCCATTTCCTTGAATCCTCTCAATTTGATACCCTTTAACACATTCCACTTGGTCTGTTCTATGGCTATACCTAAGTTTGCCACTATTAGGTGGTTTGTCACAACTTTATTCTGTTCTTTGGTCTATTCTATAGCTAAATCTAAGTTTGTTACAAACCAGGTGGTTTATCACCTCTTAAATCCTAAATTTCAATCTCGTCCATTCCTTTAGCTCGTCCATTTTCTTGCTAAAAGCCCTCCTTTGCCACTTCCTTATCCTAAATTTCAATCTCTTCCATTCCTTTAGCTCATCCATTTTCTTACTAAAAGCCCTCCTCTGCCACTTCCTTCCTTAAATCAGCCTAGACGCATGATCCAGGTTTCATGATCCAACTTTTCATAAATACCCTCACTCCTTTGTGCTCTTGTTCACCTGGCTCAAATTCGGCTTGGGTTTTACCATGATACTGTGCTCCACCACATTCCACGTTTGTGGCCTAAGTACTAGAATAGGTACTTTTGATATGGCAGGGGTATCTAAGATGAAAAAAGAAAATCATTCAATATAAAATGAATCCAGCCAGTATGCAATATAACAATATGATCATTTACTTCCCATCCCTGTACCTAGCCTTGTATAGGTAAAAATTCTCTCATCCTCTTATTTTTAATGTTGATTAGGGGCTTTATGTAAAGCTCCTGTGGCTCCAAATGTATTCAAGTGTTCAATGGATATGCTCCTTTTGAAATCTTGTCACTGTTCTCATGTAGGCTAAAAATGGAACTATAACTTTCTTGCTTCTTATTGGTAGGTTTATTTACTCATGCAGCAAATATTTGAGTACCTACTATGTATTTGGCAGACACTTTGCCCTTAAAGAGCTTATAATAATATAAAAATAAGACAAATACTCAAAAAAGTTTAATACTACATATGACTGACAGAAAGATGGAATGTGTTATGAAAGATCAGAGAAGTTCTCTACTAAAAAATACAAAAAAAAACTAGCCGGGCGAGGTTGTGGGCGCCTGTAGTCCCAGCTACTCGGGAGGCTGAGGCAGGAGAATGGAGTAAACCTGGGAGGCGGAGCTTGCAGTGAGCTGAGATCCGGCCACTGCACTCCAGCCTGGGCAACAGAGCGAGACTCCATCTCAAAAAAAAAAAAAAAAAAAGAAAGATCAGAGAAGAAAGAACTTATATCCAGCTGAGAAAAATCCTTAAAGAATGGGCAGAATTTGCTCAGTTGGTAAGAGAGGAAATAATATTTCAGCCAGAGTGAGAGATACGAGAAAAGGCTTTGCATGGGAAAGGATTAGGAATAACCCGGTTCTTGTTTGTTTACAGGTGGATGGAAAGCCGATTTCCAGTCTTTATGATAATGCCGATGTTCCACTTGGGAAAATACTGTACAACAATGAAAGTAGCCCTTTCTTTTGTCTTTCAAAGAATGTATTTTTAACAAACAGCCTCTGTGTGATCCTTTTGACCACATAATTTGTAGAGTTAACCCTGAAATTTTCATTAGCAACAATGAAAGCACACACAGGCACAATATTAATATAGAAATATCAGCCTATTTTGGTCAGAAAGTCTCATTTAAATGTTTAAGAGACAGAAGTCCCAAATTGTAATTTCTTCCACTAGCAGGAGGAAGCTCAGGATTGGTTTTTCTACAACACTAGAGGAATACTACTCAAAAATCAAAAGGAATTAACCATTGATACATGCAGCAACACAGATGAATCTCAAAGTAATTGTGCTGAGAGAAACCAGACCCAGAAAAAGGTAAATTCTATATGATCTCATTTATATAAGACTCTAGGAAATGCAAACTAATCTACACATACAGAAAACTGAGGGCAGGTACTAGGAAGGGTAGGAGGGAGGCATTACAGAGAGGCATGAGGAAACTTTTTGGGATGATAGATATGTTTACTACTTTGATTGTGAGGATGAAGTCGCAACTCTGTACATGTCAGTGATATATTTTAAATATGAACGGCTTATTTTATGGAAATTTTGCCCCTATAAAGCTGTTTTTTTTAAAAAAAAAACACTTCTCTTTGAGAGACATCACCTTTGTCTTTTAAACCATCTTATGTTGAATCTAAAAGATCAGTATAAGGTTTTAATAAGATCAGAGACCCATGTGTCTTAATTTCCAGGACATATAAGATAATCATGGTGATTAAGACAAAAGTACGTATATGATTACCTATAAACTATCATAGTTAAATGACTACCCTGCATAAGGCAAAATGATTATTTTATTCCTAAGATTGAAATTACTCAACCTTTTATTAGAGAATAATAGATTAGAGGGCATGTTGGCTCATACCTGTAAGCCCAGTGCTTTAGGAGGCTGAAGCAGGAGGATCCCTTAAGGCCAGGAGTTGAAGATCAGCTTGGGCAACATAGCAAGACCACATCTCTACAAAAAATTTTAAAATAAAATGTTTATCCAAGTGTAGTGGCACGCACTCACCTGTAGTACTAGCTGCTAAGGAGGCTGAGGCCTGGAGTTCGAAATGCACAACGCTTCACTTCAACCTATGTGACAAAGTGAGATCCTATCTCTAAAATAAATAATTCAATTTTTATAATTAGGGAACATTTAAATTGAGATTATAAGTAAAAAATAGAACAAACAATCCTGCTACGTGATATGGTTTGGATCTCTGTCCTTATCCAAATCTTATGTTGAAATGTAATCCTCAGTGCTGGAGGTGGGGCCTGGTGGGAGATGATTGGATCATGGGGGTGGTTTCTCATGGTTTAACACCATCGCCCCCTGGTGCTGTTGTCGCGATGATGAATTCTCATGAGATCTGGTTGTTTTAAAAGTGTGTGGCACCTCCCCCTTCTGTCTTGCTCCTGCTCCTACCATGTGAGATGCCTTGCTCCCCCTTTGCCTTCTACCATGATTCAAAGTTCTCTGAGGCCTCCCCAGAAGCAGATGCTGCCATACTTTCTGTCCAGCCTGCAGAACGTAAGCCAATTAAACCTCTTCTTATACATTACCCAGTGTCAGATATTCTTTATAGCAGTGTGAGAATGGATTAATACACTACCTCATGCAATAATGTAAAAACAGGCAACCCACTGAGAGTAAACCTAATCAACTTGTTCATTTAGATATAAACTGTAGAGATGACATTGCCATCTAGTTGTTCAATACTGAGTATATTGTTGAAACATTCTTGACAATGTTCTATTTGTCTTTTTTGTAGACTTAGAAGGAACACACTGAAGCCCCTAACCAATTACATCTCCTTTAGAGGAGTGTGAATGTGACTGCCATAATGCAGTCCATGCTGCCCCTGGTAATTATATGCCTCAACCCAAGCAGGTGATTATATAACCTGTGACTACCTCATGCTCAAGGCTTTTCCATATTACACAAACACACACACTCTCTCTCACACTCAAAAGCAAAACAAAAATAAAACAATCTGCTTGATCCCTGCCCTACAGAGATTAGTCTAGTTAGGGAAACATACAACTAAGCATTTGAATACTGTGTAGTGGGTGCTACGAGAGCAGAAGTACAGAAAATATGTAAGCGCCAACAAGCACCAGCAGGAGTTAAAGGTTTAGAGAAAATTAGTGGGAAGTTTATCTAAAATGAAAACAGTGGGTAAGAGGAGATGAGATTCTGCTGTGTCCTGTAAGCTATTTTATTCTAGAAGCAATGGAAAGCTTTGGACTTTTTGAAAGATCTTAAGCAAGGAAATGAAGTAGTTAGATTTATATGTTAGAAATAATATTCTGGTTTTAGTTTGGAGAATGGATTAAAACGAGATAAGATTAGAGCATCGAGAGAGGTTGTTAGAGTAATTTAAGCAAGAGATAATGGTACTAAGCTAGGATTATAAACATGGAAATGGAGAGAAGTTGGAGGGTTTGAAAGATGTTCTGCAGATATAATAAATGGGACTTGCTAAAAGCCAACTATGGAGAATTAGGAAGACGGAAACACCAAAGATGACTTCCGTGTTTCTGACTTGACAACTGAGTGCATGGTGGTGTCCAAAAAGTGGAGGAGCAGGTTTTGAGATAATAAAATTCATTTTTACTCCTGTTGAGCTGGAGGCACTCATGATGTATCTAAGAACAAACATCTACTTGACAACTGAATATATGGTGTGATGCTCACTATAGAGATCTGGACGCGTCAGCACATACATTATCACTGACACACTGAGATAGACATAAGGCACACTGAGTCTATTTCAGGAAATGTGCCTAGACTTAAAATAGATATGCACACAGAGTGGAAGGAAGAAGAGCAGAGAAAATTGAGAAGGAATAGTTAAGGAGGCTCCCGACCTTCTCACTCCACCTCAGGCCGGCAAGCAGAACTTACTGTTGCTGCTTGGGCTCCCACTGTTTTCCATCTATGCATCTACCAAGGCATTTGTTATGTCATTGAATGTACTTATCTTTCTCTCTCCTTCTACTAAACTGTAAGGCTCTTAGGGCAAGGATCATGTCATACTCATATTTGGATTCCCAGGACTTACAACAGTGCTTGGCCGATAGTCTTTCCTAAGACTTTTATTTAATAACTAATGATAGGAAAAATCCATTGAGTACTTTCTGTGTTCTAGGCACTTTATATACAAGGTCTATTATACTTGGGCTATATTAAGACTCAGAAAATTTAAGTGAATTGTTCAAGAAGCTTCCAGGATTCAGACCTGGTTCTGCATGAGTCCATGCTCTTTTTTTCTCCTATATCATACTCTCTACGACAGACTGGTGAATGAAATCTATCTTTAACGAAAAAGGAAAAAAGGGATTGCATCTTATATAAGGCACAGATAGTGATCCTTATGCTAAACACGGTAAAGTCCTATAGAGAAAATCCTTGGGTTCTGTCTCCTGGAGTTACATGCCATATATGCCAGAAAGTATAGCAAGTAAATGGCTGCATGTCCTAAACCATAAGGAAGTTCGTATAGACTAAGCAGAATGCTACCAGTTACCATTTTGCACAGCAGCTCTTGCAAGGATCCAGCAATTACCACTACACCATTGATCTAAGACACCCTCACAAAGATAGGCCAAACACTGCCTGCGACCTTCAGCTTCTCAGTTTTGCTCAAAATAACTTGGCCAAAAGCTGAGAAACTTTAGTACCATCTAAACTTTTCATTCCGATTATGCTTGGTCACTGCTCAGAAGGCAGTTCCCTCTCATTTCTTGTCTCCAAACTGTACAGGATAGCATCCCGCCAACACACAATGCCCTCCCTCCAACCTTTCAAGTATGGGCTTTGACAACCTATTCTATTATAAATAAACCCACCTTTATTCTCAGCGCTTTTAAAAATTTTAATTCCTTTGAAGTTCGTTCCATTCAATTTTGTCACCCTTTACCTTGCTTTGTCCCTAATACCTACATCGTGTTATTCCTTTAAACCCCAAATTCATTTAATCATTTCCTAGGGGATTTCAACATTCGTGTGGAATGTCGGTTGAATATCCAACCTTCACGGTTCCAATGCCAGTTCAACCTCATTCCCTTGGTCACACCCCCCACTTTGTTATGGAGCGGTTCTGGGTGATTTTCATACCCTTATGCTTCTATTCATATTACCCACAGCGTGCCTGATCATTAACCCCATTGAGACCTCCATTCCTATAGTGTCGCCTCTTCCAGTTTATTCTTGATCCTGCTTCCTTCTGTATCTGACCTGGATCTCTTAAATTGGTCATATGACCTGCTCCAGTGCTTTTCTTTTCTTTTCTTTTTTTTTGAGACAGGGGTCTTGCTCTGTCGTCCAAGCTGGAGTGCAGTGGCCCAATCTCGGCTCACTGCAACATTCACCTCCCGGGTTCAAGCCATCCTCCCATCTCAGCCTCCTGAGTAGCTGGGACTACAGGCGCTAACCACCACACTTGGCTAATTTTTGTGTTATTTAGCCCCATGTTGCCCAGGCTTGTCTCGAACTCTTGAGCTCAAGCAGTCCTCTTGCCTCAGCCTTCCAAAGTGTTGGGATTACAGCATGAGCCACCATGCCTGGCCTCGTCAGTGCTTTCAATTACCCTCCATATTTTTCCATCCCTGGTATATCTCTTCCAACTCACATTTCTGTATCCTGCCTGGCACAAATGCTCTCAATTTCTATCCTTGTCTTTCTCCTACATCCGTTATCCAAATCACAATTCTGGATCAGTCCTGTAATCTACCTGGCCCTGTAAGCCATTCAGATGAGATGCTAGAAACAATCACAAAATCACCATACTTTCATGATTTCCAAATTCAGTTCCATGGTTAACCCTGTTCATTAATGTTTTTGTCTTTCATCAGCTCTATTCCAAACCATCTCTATTATCTTCAAGCCTCCAAACTAACCTTTTTCCCCCTCCTACTTCATAAATAATATCACCTATCACTTCCTACTTCATAAAAAATTTGGAGAACATCTAACATAAATCTCTCTGTTCACATCTACAAACTTATAACTATTCCCTTCCTTCTAGTTTTGAGAAAAGGTGTGAAGGTGTGTTTTTCTTTCTTTTTTTTTTTTTGAGATGGAGTCTCATTCTGTTGCCCATGCTGGAGTGCAGTGGCACGATCTCTGCTCACTCCAGCCTCCACCTCCTGGGCTCAAGCAATTCTCCTGCTTCAGCCTCCTAAGTAGATGGGATTACAGGCGCCTGCCACCACATCCGGCGAGTGTGTGTGTGTGTGTGTGTTTTGAGATGGAGTTTGGCTCTTGTTGCCCAGGCTGGAGTGCAATGGTGTGATCTTGGCTCACTGCAACCTCCGCCTCCTGGCTTCAAGGGATTCTCCTGCCTCAATCTCCCAAGTGGCTGGGATTACAGGCAGCCACCACCATGCCCGGCTAATTCTGTATTTTTAGTACAGACGGAGTTTCTCCACGTTGGTCAGGCTGGTCTCGAACTCCTGACCTCAGGTGATCCGCCTGCCTCAGCCTCCCAAAGTGCTGGGATTACAGGCGTGAGCCACTGTGCCTGGCCTAAAGTGTGTTTTTCAAGGACCACCTTTCCTGTGTCTTTTGGGACCTGACTCCGATTTTCTCCCTCCTTCTGTACTAGTTTCTTTCATTCAAATACAATCATCCGCCGGGCGCGGTGGCTCACGCCTGTAATCCCAGCACTTTGGGAGGCCGAGGCGGGCGGATCACAAGGTCAGGAGATCGAGACCACAGTGAAACCCCGTCTCTACTAAAAATACAAAAAACTAGCCGGGCGAGGTGGCGGGCGCCTATAGTCCCAGCTACTCGGGAGGCTGAGGCCGGAGAATGGCGGGAACCCGGGAGGCGGAGCTTGCAGTGAGCCGAGATCGCGCCACTGCACTCCAGCCTGGGCGACAGAGTGAGACTCCGTCTCAAAAAAAAAAAAACAAAAAAAAAAAAATCATCCTCAAACCTCTCAAATATCATGACCCCCTCTTTTTATGATATCTCCTTCTGGTTTCTCCCCTCCACCTCTCCTTACCGTCTTATTTAAAGCTTTTTGGAAAAGTGTATTCTCTTGCTATCTCTATCTTCACCTCTCACTTACTGTTCAACTCATATGCCTGGCTTCTATTCTCACTACTCTGTGGAAACTATGCTAACTTGACAAAGGACTTGCTAATTGCAAAATTGAATAAACATTAAAATTTGTGAGTTTATAATAGTTTGCAATAGTGTTTTCCCTCATTTTACTGAGGAGTTGATCTTTGGCCCGAGTATAACATTGCAGTTGGGGTAAAGTTACATGCAGATAGATCCTACTTTCTTGGTTTCTAATTATACTTTAGCAAGACAACCCAGCAATCTCTAATAATGAATACATGTATAACAGACAGCTCTTAGTTACTTACCTACTGGCATATTATTCACTGGAATAGTTTATTCTGCAGGACACTGTACTTCACTTAAGAGATACAGGGATTGTAATTTCTAATTCATAGATTTGGTAGGTAATCTTAGGCACTTATATTCACCATTTTAAAGAACTACCTCCCTAATGTAAGAGGAAATCTAAATGCCATTCTAACAGGGGGTTATGAAGAAAAGTTAAGTTTGAAACACAAAGCAGTGCCAACATAAAGTATGATGTATATATCAAAGTGGATAAACACTGTGTAATACATAATTTTTAAAATACTGACATTTAAAATCTCAACGTTCTTTTCATCTAAGGAAGTCCTAAATAGCATAAGCACATTTAACTTCACTTATAGTTCCCTAGGCAAAATAATAGGACCCAGGAACATAGTGCAGTTTACTTTGCCTTAAAACTAACAACGGGCTTCAAGTTCCTGCTCTAACATTTACAGTTCAGTGACCTTGAACAACCAGCCGATAACAGGAGGAGCAACAGGGAAAAACTAGTGTGTGTGTATATATATGTATACGTGTGTGTGTATATATATGTATATATATGTGTGTGTATATATATATGGATCCTTTGACCTGGCTCTCTCTACTGCTATCTGCACACCCTTTAACAAGTTATTGAACATTTCTGAGACGGGTATCTATAAGGAAAGAATAATAATACCTACATATGACCACCTTGGAAATTACAAAGGGCAGTAACGTTTTAGATATTATTTGAGCCTCTTTTCTTCCTGACAAATTATGTTACACATCCTAGTAACCCTCCCCCGTACTTTTTTAAACTCTTTTTTCATTTTCTGGCCATTCTTCATAAATCAGTAAAAGTACCCTTGACCTTTTGGGAATGTATAGAAACCAAGCCATTATTTGGTTCAATTATAGATAGCTTCCCTGCTTTCTGAGTGAATTCATATTATCCATTACTGTTCACCCACACTGTCATTGGGGAGTGCAAAATTTAAGTTAAAAAAAATCCCAAACAGACCCCAAATTAACAAAGAACAAATCTTAAAATTTTGCCACACTTGCCTCAAATGTTTAAGAAATAAGATTATAGAGGTAAAGCCACTAATGTGTCCCTCCCTCCTTTAAAGAGAACCATTGCTCTGAATTTTGTTTATAATTCCCAAGCCTGTTTTTAAAGTTTTACGTCAGGTGAATATATTTATAAACCATATTTACTTTTGTTTTGCATTTTTAAAAATTTATATAAAGGATATATAATATAATGCCATTTAACTTGCCTTTGGGCAGTACCACTGTTTTGGAAGGTAATCCTTGATTCACTTAATGCTAACTTATTAACTGCACATTTGGTGAACATAGCACAATGTATCCATTCTTACACTGACATTTCCAGATTTTATTACGAACAATGCTGCACTGAACATTCTTGCACACGCCATTCTGGCAAATGTGTGGGGAATGTTTACAGGACATATACCTGAGTGGAATTACTGGTTCACAGGATATGCAAGTTTCATTTTACTAAATGAATATTGCCAATAGCCCTCATAACAATTACACCAATGTATACTCCTGAAGACAGTGCCCGAGAATTGCTGTGTTGTTTTACAACGTCCTCATCAATATTTAATATTCAGACTTTTAAAATCTTAACAACTTGATAGGTGTTAATTATCTTAATTTTGAAGGCTTGAAACACTTCGGTTGCTCAACACTGTTATCTTCTACTTCTCTTAGCTTTTTTACTACAATCTCTTGATCTCTTGCTAGCTTCTTCCTCTACCCACTGTTGGTATTTGCCAGTCACCATCTTTGTTCCTTCTGAGTAGTCTTGCTCAGGCCATAATACACACAACTCATTCTTTACCCACACCTAGCTGCCTACTAGACAATTTCACTTTGAGATTTTATAAGCTCCTAAAATTCATGTCTGAAATGATCTCTCTTCTTCCCTCAATTTGTTCTACCCAATTCTTACTCTGTTCAAAAACAAAACATTTTAAGTCAGAACCCTGGACATCATTGTTAACTATCCCTTCTCCATTCACCACCGTTTTCCCCCCGGAGTCAGCTGATCTGTCCCACCTTAACGTCCCTTGTATTCTTGCTTTTCTCTCCGTATTTACTATTGTTATCCTTACCATTTCTTGCCTGAGGCTACCTAGATTGTCCAGTTTTTAGAAGCAAGCAGTTTTGGAGTTAGACACACCTAGGTTTGAATCCAGATTTTGTCACTTATAACCTGTGTGACCTTTGGCAGTTACAAACCTAACTTCTCTGACCCTCAGTTTTCCTTTAAAGGGCAACAATACCTACCTCATGTGGTTTATTTTCAAGGATTAAATGTGCTAACAAATGTAGAATGTTTGCCTGGCACATAGTAAGAGCTCAGCGAATGATACTGATAGTTATTATTTATTAGCTCAACTATTAAGTGTTGATTAGTCTTGATGCCTCCAATCTTGCTCCCCTTCCCCCACCATCACATTACTAGCAGAGTTATTTCAAGCACGTTTTTTGTTTGTTTTTTGGTTGGCAGTGTTTCATTTCTGTCACCCAGGCTGGAGTGCATGGGCACCCACAGCTCACTGCAGCCTCAATTTCCTGGGCTCAGGTGATCCTCCAACCTCAGCCTCTTGAATAGCTGGGACTACAGGCGCACACCACTAAACCTGGCTAATTTTTTGTCCTTTTAGTAGAGATGGGAGATGGAGTTTCACTATGTTGCCCAGGCTGGTCCTGAACTCCTGGGCTTAAGTGATCAACTTGCCTCGGCCTCCCAAAGTGCTGGGATTACAGGCGTGAGCCATTGCATCCAGCCCTTACAGTCCTTTAATTCAGTAACTGTCATTTGCTTACAAAAAACTAAATCCGACCTTTTTAGTAAATCACTTTTTTTTTTTTTTTTTTTTGAGATGGAGTCTCGCTCTGTCACCCAGGCTGGAGTGCAGTGGTGCGATCTCAGCTTATTGCAAGCTCCGCCTCCCGGGTTCACGCCATTTTCCTGCCTCAGCCTCCCCAGTAGCTGGAACTACAGACACTCACCACCACACCCGGCTAATTTTTTGTATCTTTCACCGTGTTAGCCAGGATGGTCTCAATCTCCTGACCTCATGATCCACCCGCCTCCGGCCTCCCAAAGTGCTGGGATTACAGGCATGAGCCACCGCGCCTGGCCCCTAAATCACCTAATTCTTTAATCTGAGCCCCAGTCTCATTTCTCAGATTCTATTCACACTAGACTCCATAAAGCCCCTGAATACACTGTTCTGTTTCACATACCTAAATTCAACATTCTCTGAAGCTCTTCCTAGCCTATCCAAACAGAAATGAGTGCTGACTCCCAGGAGTTAAGCTACTGCTGTTGCATTCACTTCTTGTCTGTCTCCTTTAGGAGCTTGTGAAAAATGTGGGAGGAAGGACAATGTCATGTTCCCCCAGTGTGAAGCATAGCACCTAGAGATAGTAGGCATTCCGTAACTACTGGATGGATGGAGGCATTATGAAGTTTGCCAAGTTTGTTAACACTACTAAAGATTTCAATGAATGTCAAAACAGTGGCAGATAGGTGGTTTTCTCAACTGTGGGAAAGGTAAAATAGTATAAAGTACTAGCAAGCATAAACACAGGCATACCTCATTTTATTGCATTTTGCTTTACTGTACTTTGCAGATACTGCATTTTTTACAAATTAAAGGTTTATGGCAACCCTCCATCAAACAAGTCTGTTAACGCCATCCCAAAGTCATGTGCTCATTTTGTGTCCCTGTGTCACATTTTGGTAATTCCTGCAATATTTCAAATTTTTATTATTATTATTTCTGTTATAGTGATCTGTGGTCAGTGATCTTCGATGTTACTATTTTGACCATTTGTGGGCACCACAAACTGTACCCATATAACATCAGTGAACCTAATAAATGGTGTGTGCGCTCTACCAACCGGCCATCCCCCCATCTTTCTCCCTCTCCTCGAATCTCCCTATTCCCTGAGACACAATACTGAAATCAGGCCAATTCATCACCCTGCAATGGCCTCCCAGTGTTCAAGTTAAAGGAAGACTTGCACATCTCTCATTGTAAATCAAAAGCTAGAAATGGTTAAGCTTAATGAAGAGGCATGTCGAAAGCCAAGACAGGCTAAAAAAGCTAGGCTCTTGTGCCAAACCATTAATTCTTGAAGGAAATTAGAAGTGTTATTCCAGTGAACACCTAAGAAAACCTTACTGCTGATACGGAGAAAATTTTAGTGGTCTGGATAGAAAATACAAACCAGCTACAACATTCCCTTAGGCCAAAGCCTAATCTAGAGCAAGGTTCTACCTTCAATTCTATGAAGTCTGAGAGGTAAGGAAGTTACAGAAGTTTGAAGCTAGTAGAGGTTGGTTTATGAGGTTTAAAGAAAGAAGTCATCTCCATAAATAAAAGTGCAAGGTAAAGCAGAAAGTACTGATGTAGAAGCTGCAGGAATTTATCCAGATCCAGCTAAGACCATTGTTAAAGGTGGCTATACTCAGTGACAGATTTTCAATGTAGATGTAACAAGCCTTTTATTGGAAGAAGTCACCTTTTAGACTTTCACCACTACAGAGAAGTCAATGCATGGCTTCAAAGCTTCCAGGAAAAGGATGACTTCTTAGAAGCTAATGCTGCTGGTAACTTTATATTGAAGCCAATGTGTATTTGCCATTCTGAAAATCCTAGGGCCCTTAAGAATTATGCTAAATCTACTCTGCCTGTACTCTATAAATGGGACAAAGCCTGGAAGACAGCACATCTGTTTACCGCATGATTTACTGAATTTTTTTTTTTTTTTTTTTTTTTTTTTTTTTTTTTTTTTT
>NC_037672.1:136700171-136705992 GCF_003255815.1 Theropithecus gelada | reverse complement strand
TTTTTTTTTTTTTTTTTTTTTTTTTTTTTTTTTTTTTTTTTTGAGACGGAGTCTCGCTCTGTAGCCCAGGCTGGAGTGCAGTGGCCGGATCTCAGCTCACTGCAAGCTCCGCCTCCCAGGTTCACGCCATTCTCCGGCCTCAGCCTCCCGAGTAGCTGGGACTACAGGCGCTGCCACCTCGCCCGGCTATTTTTTGTATTTCTTAGTAGAGATGGGGTTTCACCATGTTAGCCAGGATGGTCTTGATCTCCTGACCTCGTGATCCGCCCATCTCGGCCTCCCAAAGTGCTGGGATTACAGGCTTGAGCCACCGCGCCCGGCCGATTTACTGAATATTTTAAGCCCACCATTGAGATCTACTGCGCAAAAAGACTCCTTTCAAAATATTGCTGCTAATTAACAATCATCTCGTATCCCAAGAGCTCTGACGGAGATACATGCTGTTTTCATGCGTGCTAACACAATGTCCATTCTATAGCCCATAGACTATGGAGCAATTTTAACTTTCAAGTCTTATGATATAAGAAATGCATGTGGTAAGGCTATTGCTGCCATAAATAGTGATTTCTCTGATGGATCTGTGCAAAGTAAATTGACAACTTTCTGGAAAGGATTCACTATTCTAGATATCATTAAGAACATCCATGATTCATGGGAGAAGGGCAAAATATCATTTACTGGAGTTTAGAAGTTGTTTCCAATCCCCATAGATGACTTTTAAGGGTTCAAGACTTCAATGGAGGAAGTAACTGCAGATGTGGTAGAAATTACAAGATAACTAGAATTAGGCCGGGTGTGATAGCTCAAGCCTATAATCCCAGCACTTTGGGAGGCTAAAGCGGGCAGATCGCTTGAGGCCAGGAGTTTGAGACCAGCCTGGAGTGAAACCCTGTCTCTACAAAAAATGCAAAGAATTAGCCAGGATTGGTGGTGTATACCTGGAGTCCCAGCTACTTGAGAGGCTAAAGTGGGAGGATCACTTAAGCCCAAGAGGTAGAGGCTGCAGTGAGCTGTGATGGTGCCACTGTACTCCAGCCTGGGGGCAGAGCAAGACCCTATCTCAAAAAGAAAAAAGAAAGGCCAGACGTGGTGGCTCATGCCTGTAACTCCAGCACTTTGGGAAGCCAAGGCAGGAGGATCGTTTGAGCTCAGAAGTTCCAGACCAGCCTGGGCGACATGGCAAAATCTTGTCTCTACTAAAAATACAAAAGTTAGCCAGGTGTAGTGGCATGTGCCTGTAGTCTTAAGTCTTGAGAGGCTGAGGTGGGAGAATCACTTGAGCCCAGAAGGCGGAGGTTGCACTGAGCCAAGATCATGCCACTCACTCCAGCCTGGGCAACAGAGCGAGACCCTGTCTTAGTTAAAAAAACAAGAAAGAAAACTAGAACTAGAAGTGAAGCATGGACAGGCCTGGTGGCTCACGCTTGTAGTCCCAGCACTTTGGGAGGCCGAGGTGGGCGGATCACTTTGCTGCCAGGAGTTTGAGACCAACCTGGTCAACAGGGCAAAACCCTATCTCTACTAAAACTATAAAAATTAGCTAGGCATAGTGGTACATGCCTGTAATCCCAGCTACTTGGGAGGCTGAGGCACGAGAATCGCTTGAACCTGGGAGGTGGAGGGTTGGAGTGAGCCAAGATCGTACCACTACACTCCAGCCAGGGTGACAGAGCAACACTCTGTCTCAAAAAAAAAAAAAGAAGTGGAGCATAAAGATGTGACTGAATTGCTGCAATCTCATGATGAAACTTTAGTAAAGAGTTACTTCTTACGATGAACAAAGAAAGTGGTTTCTTGAGATGAAATTTACTCTTGGTGAAGATGCTGTGAACACTGTTGAAATGATAAAGGACTTAGAATATTACATAAACTTAGTTGATAAAACAGTGGCAGCGTTTGGGAGGACTGACTCTAATTTTGAAAGTTCTGCTGCAGGTAAAAAGCTATCAAACAGCACCACATGCTACAGATTCCTACATAAAAGGAATCAATTAATGCAGCAAACTTTATTGTTTTATATTAATTGCTACAGCCACCCCAACCTTTAGCAACCACCACCCTGATCAGTCAGCAGTCATTAGCCTAGAGACAAGACCCTCCACCAGCAAAAAGGTGACTTGCTGAAGGCTCAGACAATCATTTTTTTTTTTTTTTTGAGACGGAGTCTCGCTCTGTCGCCCAGGCTGGAGTGCAATGGCGCGATCTCGGCTCACTGCAAGCTCCACCTCCCGGGTTCACGCCATTCTCCCGCCTCAGCCTCCGAGTAGCTGGGACTACAGGCGCCCGCCACCTCGCCCGGCTAGTTTTTTGTATTTTTAGTAGAGACAGGGTTTCACCATGTTAGCCAGGATGGTCTCGATCTCCTGACCTCGTGATCCACCCGCCTCGGCCTCCCAAAGTGCTGGGATTACAGGCTTGAGCCACCGCGCCCGGCCTGACAATCATCATTTTTTAGCAATAAAATATTTTTAAGGCCGTGGGCGGTGGCTCACGCCTGTAATCCCAACACTTTGGGAGGCCGAGGTGGACAGATCACCTGAGGTCAGGAGTTCCAGACCAGCCTGACCAATATGGAGAAACCCTGTCTCCACTAAAAATACAAAATTAGCTGGGCGTGGTGGCGCACGCCTGTAATCGAGAGGCTGAGGTGGGAGAATCGCTTGAAGCCAGAAGGCGGAAGGCAGGGGTTGTGTCGAGCCGAGATCGCACGATTGCACTCCAGCCTGGGCAACAAGAGCAAAACTCCGTCTCAAAAAAAAAAAAAAATTAAGCTATGTACAATGTTTTATTAGACATAATATGATCACACAATTAACAGACTATGATATAGTTATAACCATAACTTTTATATGCATTGGGAAACCAAAAAAATTGTATGACTTGCTTTAATGTGATATTCACGTTATTGAAACATTTTCTTTATTGTAGTGGTCTGGAACTGAGCCCACAATATCTCCCAAGGCATGACTACTAAAAAATTAAAAAGGCAAATTTGACCTGTTAGTATCTAGGAAAGAATTATAAAGTATTCCTGGCTGGGCATGGTGGCTCACACCCATAATCCCAACACTTTGGGATGCCAAGGCAGGTGGATCACCTGATGTCAGGAGTTTGAGACCAGCCTGGCCAACATGGCAAAACCCCGCCTCTACTAAAAATACAAAAATTAGCCGGGCGTGGTGGCAGGGACCTGTAGTCCCAGCTACTTGGAAGGCTGAGGTAGGAGAATCTCTTGAACCCGGGAGGCGGAGAACTGCTTGAACCCAGGAGGTGGAGGTTGCAGTGAACCGAGATCGCACTGCTGCATTCCAGCCTGGGTGACAGAGCGAGACCCCGTCTTTAAAAAAAAAAAAAAAGTCCTTCTTGAAACACTGGCCAAATGTGCTGCTGTAGACAAATAAGAATAATGAACGCCGGGCGTGGTGGCTCACCCTGTAATCCCAGCACTTTGGGAGGCCAAGGTGGGTGGATCACAAGGTCAGGAGATCAAGACCATCCTGGCTAACATGGTAAAACCCTGTCTCTACTAAAAATACAAAGAATTAGCCGGACATGGTGGTGGGCGCCTGCAGTCCCAGCTAGTGGTAAGGCTGAGGCAGGAGAATGGTGTGAACACGGGAGGCGGAGCTTGCAGTGAGCTGAGATCGTACCACTGCACTCCAGCCTAGGTGACAGAGCGAGACTCCATCTCTCCATCTCAAAAAAAAAAAAAAAAGAATAATCAAATATCACATTGACAAACAGAAAGGAACCTTTTATAAACATAATGACATTGTGCAGATGTTGTGGTAATCACTTTATATACAGTATATTATCCTTCCAACAGCTGTATGACCTATAAATTCTTAGTATCTTGTCTAAGGGACCTGAGCCAGGATTTAAACCTAGCTCTGTCTGACCTAAAAGCTTATTTTTAACTATATTATACTACTGTTGTACCAAAGCACTGAGTATTTATACCAGGTATTTAGCAGCTAAGTCACAAGGATCACAGAAAAGTAACTAAAGCATAAGGCAAGGCACCTATGTGCAGACTAAAACATGTAGACCTCCCAGTTTATAAAATTATAGAAAACCATCAATGTCTATAAACTCAAGAATGGCGATCAACAGTATCAACATAGCCTGACTCATTATCAAATATTCTTTAATGAGTAAGAAACAAACTAGATTGGATAGATTTGGGAGTTCTATCCAGAATGTTATTTCAACAAATCTCATAAGGTAAATTTTAGCTTGACATATGATTCTGTAGCAAATAAATCTCCTTCCCAGGTTTGACACTACAGGCCAACATGTTCAGCTTGAATTCTGTCTGTCCCAGAATTATGGATCCTTTCACATGTAAGATTTGTAACAGTAATTCATTCATTTATGGAAAATGCAGTCTTGTAGGGATAGCAAGAGAAGACGTATTTGGGGGTTAGGTATGTCTGTATTTTCAGAGAGTAGTATCTACCACTGATCCTTATTTAAAAGCCTGCTGACTCGTTGCCTTGCTCTGATACTCACTTAAAAACCCAAGCATCTATCTATGACAACTATTATTATTATCACTTTTTCAGACAGTTTCACTCCTGTTGCCCAGGCTGGAGTGCATTGGCGCGATCTCGGCTTACTGCAACCTCCACCTCCCAGGTCCTGCCTCAGCCTCCTCAGTAGCTGGGATTACAGGCATGCACCACCACACTTTTAGTAGAGACGGGGTTTCTCCATGTTGGTCAGGCTGGTCTCAAACTCCTGACCTCAGGTGATCCGCCCGCCTTGGTCTCCCAAAGTATTGGGATTACAGGCATGAGTCATTGCACCTGGCCCCTCTGTCCTCTGATCTTTTTGAGGAGAAAAACCAATAGTATAAAGCATTTTTAAACTACTTCTTCATCAGACAATAGTTCTCAATTTTAGATGTACCTTAGAATCACTGGGGAAGGGAGGAAAGGAAGTAGAGGAGGGGAGGAAAAGAGAGGACAGAAAATAAAGGAGGACCAATGCGTAGTCCTGACTCCAGATCATTTAAGTCAGAATCTTTGCTGGTGAGCCTGGGCATTAAGATTTATTTTCTACAGTTCACTCAGATTCTAATACACAACCAATGTTAAATTTATGACTTAAAGGATTCAATTGCCTAGCCTCAGTAGAGATTAACTGTGGGTCACAGCTATTTGTTGTGATGGACACTGTGAGCCAAGTGTCCAGAAAGAATCATAGCATATCCCTACCTTTTGTCTTCTTTCTTGTAATGATTAAAAGTGGAGATACTGAGCTACGAAAAACAGAGTCTTCTAGTAGGTGTGTATGTTACCAGTATTCTTATACTGTCTAAAAGATGAAAAACTGAGTGACAATCCTTGTAGTAACTTAATTCCAATGGCATGATGTTACCTGGGTGGCTGGTTGCTAAAGACATAAAGGATGAGTAGATTCACTGCCAACCAATGCTACAATGAACAGGCAACTGAGAAATTTAGAGGATGGTCCTTCCAGGCATCCATTCACAGCCATTCCTCTGACAAACTATAGGAAAAAAGCAAAATTTAGATGTGAGAAATATATTCCTAGCATATATACACGATAATGGATTGATAGTATTTTGAAGGAATTCCTTAACAACAACAGAGAAGGACAAGAAGATGAACGGGAATATTCTACATCAACAGATAAAGGATAAAAAATTGTGGCCTTGGCAGGTGACCTAAAAGTTAATAGTCTTTTACAGCTATTATACAATCTGTATATACTGTCATAGTCGCTATACCTTTATACCACAATATACCCAAGATAAACCCTTAAGATTTCTTTTTTTTTTTTTTTTTTTTTTTTT
>NC_037672.1:136625660-136700071 GCF_003255815.1 Theropithecus gelada | reverse complement strand
TTTTTTTTTTTTTTTTTTTTTTTTTTTGAGACGGAGTCTCGCTCTGTAGCCCAGGCTGGAGTGCAGTGGCCGGATCTCAGCTCACTGCAAGCTCCGCCTCCCGGGTTCACGCCGTTCTCCGGCCTCAGCCTCCCGAGTAGCTGGAACTACAGGCGCCCGCCACGTCGCCCGGCTAGTTTTTTGTATTTCTTAGTAGAGACGGGGTTTCACTGTGTTAGCCAGGATGGTCTCGATCTCCTGACCTCGTGATCCGCCCGTCTCGGCCTCCCAAAGTGCTGGGATTACAGGCTTGAGCCACCGCGCCCGGCCAAACCCTTAAGATTTCATACATCATATTAAGAATGGATGAGTCTGAAACATTTAATTTCATATCATAAATGGATATTTTTCTCAAATAAAAAGCATCCTGGCAGGTGAATGAAAAATGTGACATGAAATGGAATGCTTGAAATACCAAGTAGGCTTTTAACTAAAACTGTTTATAAAAAGGTGTAAGTGAAGTAATTGGCTTATTCTTAGGTCCTTTTCTATGAACTCCCGAACAAATGTTAGTTGTACAATAATGCTAGTAAAATACGTTTCTAAATACTTTTATTGTGAATGCATAGTAAATGTATTAAGTCACTGAAGGAATGAATTAGTATTTAGTACTCCAGAGTTCAGAACTTGAAAGGAAAGGGAAGACTCTAAGAGACAGGTTTATTATCTACTTCTTTAAATGGTTCCCTTTTCATTTTTAAAGATATCAAGTGACAGCATGATTACTTGAAGGCAAATAAGTAGTTCGAAAAGAGATGAGAAGTGGCAGCCAATTTAATTTTTCACTACTGATAAAGAAATATCAGATAGCTTTGGAAGATCACTTTAGAAAGAAACCAGTTCCTATCCCATTTGTGATAAGGCATTAAGCACGGGACAATGAACTTGGTAAGCTTGCAGATCAAAGTAAACAAGCAGTACTTATAAAAGCCCAAAGTTGGGAAACCATGGTAGATTGGGAAGACAGCCATAGAATAAGAGACGCTTCTTGTTTTTGTTAGACAATGCACGGTAACTAAATTAGAAGATAAATGTAATTATTAGCAGAAAACAAGCCTCGGGATCCAGAACACACTCCAAAAATCCCTTCACTTCCTACCTTGTTTCTAATTGAGAGGGTAATTTGTACTTATTGAGACCTAGTTGAAGATTTAGCAACAGCAGGAACCTTTATATCACAGAGAAAATTTCCCATCACATCTTCACCACCAAGAACTTTTTTTCAGTTGGGAAGAATTATACCACTTTTATTAGATAATGCAGACCCTTAAACTAGGGACAAAGGCCTAATTTTTAAAATTTAAGAACCACAGTATAGTTTTATTAGATTGCCAAGTATCAACTTTACTTTTGGTATAAGCACCCTTGAATCAAAGTCTATATTTTGGTTTTGGCACATAGAATTTAAGACTACAAGTTAGTAAAAGTTCTAATTTATATAGTACCAGTTTTTTTCTTTCTTCTGGTTACAATCCCAAGACAGCATTGTTTCAAAGGCAACTGGATAAACTGAGGCGCTAGAAATTTTTAGATCTTCTTTCCTATAATATGCTGCTCCCTCTCCCTACTTTTAATATATCTTCATAAAAGGGGGTGTGTCCTAAGCTGGGCATGGTAGCTTGTTCCTATAATCGCAGCTGTTCAGGAGGCTGAGGTGGGAGGATTGCTTGAAGCCAGGAGTTCACAATCAATAAGCCTGGCCAACATAGTGAGATCCCGTCTCTATAACAAAACATCAACAACAAAAGAGGGGGTGTGTCCTGATGGAGGCAGCTGGTTTGAATATACTATATAACCAAGATGGCACATAAAAGATACTCTTCTGATTTATTAAAACAGCATTATTGGCTGGGTGCCATGCCTCACACCTGTAATCCCAGCACCTTGGGAAGCTGAGGTGGGTGGATCACCTGAAGTCGGGAGTTCGAGATCAGCCTGACCAACAGGGAGAAACCTTGTCTCTACTTAAAATACAAAATTAGCCGGGCATGGTGACGCATGCCTGTAGCCCCAGCTACTCTGGAGGCTGAGGCAGGAGAATCATTTGAACCTGGGATGCAGAGGTTGCGGTGAGCCGAGATCGCGCCATTGCACTCCAGCCTGGGCAGCAAGAGCGAAACTCCGTCTCAAAAACAAAACAAAACAAAAATACCAGCATTATTTTCTCCAGAACCTCCTGCACATTACCAATATTTTAATTTCAACATCCATCTCAGATTGCATACTGAAAGGTAAAAGTGCAATTCAGTAATCTTTTCCAAAAATGTTTTATTGCTACAGGTTGAAATTTTTCAACCATCAAAATTAGAACAAAATTTAAGTTTCTGCTCACTATGGTTTAACACAGCCATTTCATGGGACTTTGTTTTTAATGTAGGTTGGTAGTATAGTTCAGCAAAGTTTAGATGATAGCAGAATGGTATCTTGAAACTTTGTCTATAATTTAAAGAAGTGGGGCATGAGCTGTAATAGAAAGACTGCCTTCTATCCGAAAGGTCAGTCTTTGAATTCTCAAAGATTCATTTCAAAATTTAAGGCTTTAATTATCTGACACCAGTATATACCTATCTTGCAACAAAGTCCAATATTTGATGTTACAGCTTTTCGCAAATACTATACATGGTAACTGAAATATTCTTAGAAATTGTACAAAAGACTTCCCTGAACTTATCACAACCTACCTGAATCTGGACCACACTTTTTTTTTTATCTCTTCATAAAGTCACAGCTTTCATTTCACAGCTCTAATAGCAATACAACATGGGAATACAAACAACACTGTGAAAAACAAGGGCCTGATAAAGCCCACAGCAAAGCTATTCACTAATATTGGCATTACCTTTAGCCATGCTATTAGAGATCACACTTTATTTTTGTGCATAATAAATAAGATACAGAAAAATGTTGAAAATATATGACTCAACTATCTAATTAAAGCTGAGTAAACTAACCTAGTTAGATTTTAGATTTTCAACGAGAAATGACAAGAGTAGCTGAATATAAAGAAAAACAAAAAGAACTTTACTTTCCTATGTTAATACAGGTCAAGAGACCCTTTCTTCTCAAAAGGGTTGGTAACACCAGTTCTTAGCAATAAACATAAGGCACTTGTTTAGATTACAACATCACTCCATTTTTTCCACTTGTTTTTCTAACCCTGTTTTTCCCCCACAGTATCATTTGAAATTAATAGGATGAATGAGGCAAATGAGAGACGATCCAGTTGATACTACTCAGAGCAAGATAGTACAGTACAGTGTTTCAGGGGTGATGTCTGGACATAAAATGAACCCAGTCAAGGTCCGCTGACACCAATGTATCCACTATCAAGTAAACCTGAAAGAAAATAAAAGATTTATTCAATAGTTCCAGTAAAATTGGGTTGGAATACAATATACATGTTAGGAATTTAGCTCCTCACGGGTGGCATCTGCATCTTAAGAGTTCTGAGTACTTATGAATATTCATTCTGAGACAATCTACATCATTTGAACATTGTCAAGACAAATAGATGAATTTCATTTCAATATACAGTAGAGTTTAAACAAAATTCACACATACACCCCCTATTATATGGCTGGTACCTCCTCCAAACACCTCATTAGTGGCAGAGGTAGGACTAGTGTTCTTTCCCAACAATAAAAACTTCAGTTGCCACTCATAGGAGTTGAAAAAAAGTTTTTGTTTTTTTGCCATCTGTTAAGATGTTCCTGAGACAGGGCCAGTTAATAAAACATAACAAAGCACTGGAGTTCAGTTTGTACTTCTCTTTACATCACTACTGAACTGTTAGACTGGGATGTGGAATGCAGGTTATGTACTATGAAAGGTTGATTGTAGCACAACTGTTCAGTCAGTAAAAGGTCTTCGGCAAATTCCCTTTAGAGTATACTTTCTATAAACTACATGTTCCACAAAAAGGTCAATTATATATACAATTGATTCATTTTACTTAATCTTATTTGCTCAGATCCTGCAAATGCAATGAGAATATTAAGCCTGAGGCTAGTTCTCAGTGTATAGGTTTAACAAATTAAGGCTCATTTTCCCAATCAAAATAGTTTTTAGTTTTCCTTTTAAATTATGAGTTACATTCATAGTACCTGCCACCATCCTTGCCTTCAATGAAATCTTAATGCAGGAGCAGCATTCTACTTCATTATAGAATTTCCCTGACACCAGCACTTAGCCCCTTCTAAAAAGTTCCCATCTGCACTAGCCTTACAGCATTATTACATTGCCTCTGGCTTGCACCTCTGTTTCCACCTGTGTATTTCACAGAAGCCCAACACAGATTAGTTGAAATATTCACACAACTGTTTTTCAAAACAATTTATTGCATCATATTTGGTACCTTATGTTTGACAACAAAAAGGAAATTACATCTGTAACTGCAAGAAAAAGAAGCTGGTCTGTTATTTGGAAAAAAAAAAAAAAAAAAAAAAATCTTGGGCCCTTTAAAAATTACAAAGTCTTGGGCTTGCCTGAAACGACTGAGCAAGAAATATATTCTTAGAAATGTAGGGCTTCAAGTATTACAAACCTGTGACACTGTGGAAAAATTCCAGAGGTATCTAAACTGCAGCACTTTTTTTTCTGCATATCGTGAACAAGGCCTGCTGAGGTTTTTAACTATTAGTCTTTTGATCAGTCATAGAATGGTAGTCAGGAGTTCTGCTGTTTAACTTCAAGCCATGGTAGATTTTCCTTTTTTCACTCTTGGGTGAAAAATTCATGCTTGCTAATTAGTTGGTGCCACATCACAGTGCATTTGGTTCTTGCATTACAGTTTTAACAAGTTTGGCCAAACAATGCTGAAAGGTTTGCATTGTTGTTTTAGTTCTTCAAGTTTTAGTTAAAATTGAGACTGTTACAACTGGTTCCTTCAGTTAAAAACTGTGGTACAAGAACACCAAACTGATCATGTACAGTGAATTTTGGAAACACAAGCGTACTGAACACCTTATAGGTTTCTTATAATTTTGCTTGGTATCTATATGTCCCAGTTTCTACAACATCAAGCATCTGTTGTAGGTTTCTCTGTAAATAGTGATTCACATTGCATACTTCCTATGGTCAGAATCAACCCCGTAACAAAATCAGTCAGATGCTAAAGCCCCAACAACTCTTTGTGCTCAGTGAAAGAATCCAGTGCTAAAACAGCATTTATGCTGTCTGAGATATAGTAAAATCTCACAAGACAAATTTAAAGTAATATTTCTGCCACACACCTGCTTTGTTAGCTGTAACAGCCTCCAGATTTTATATAAATTAGTTTAAAAACATGGGTGGGTGGGTAGGAATAGGATAAGGTATCTTTTTTAACCACTCAATTTTAGCAGCTTTAATTTTTTAAGAAACTGAACCTCTATCCTGTAATGTTAGATATTTTATATATACTTTTTCAGCAGGATAAAAAACGTAAAACACTATTTGAAGGCAAGAACATTTACTCCTCTCATTCTGTGTAAGTTAGAGCAATGCAGCAGGTGCGTGACAAAAATATTATATACTAGATATGGTCCAAAGTCATTCCATTTGCTTGTTTAGTGATGTTCAAATTTCATTGGCCAGTTCTTCAGCTTCTGCAGAACTATCTCCATTAACTGTGATCTTCATATCCTCTTCATATCCAGGAGGCATGAAAGCCAAAGCATAAGGAAAAAGCTTATGACAATTTGCTCTATAAACTTCAGCAGCTTCTTTACAGTCTCCTAGGCTACCATCACACAAGGCTTCCAATACCTCCATACATGTCTAAGGAAAGAAAACAAGTCATGTTATAACTGGTCAAAAAAAGGTTCTTACTGTGAATTTATTAGACATTTCAACAGCAAGAGATTTCTAAAATAAGAAATAAATACACATATTTAGCTATTTACTCCTGGATATACATTCTATTAGAATGTTCTTCAAGGGCTAATTTAACCATTTCTCCAGAATTGCAGGATTTATACAAAAGGCTAAGCAGGGATGACTGTAGAAACCGGAATGGGACTATGGTGAGGCAAGCAAGGTATACAGGGTGCTATATTTAAAAAGTCGCTCACTCTCAGCATGTGAATGACCTTAGGCAGCAATGTTACCTCAGCCTAGCCTGGCCCTGGGTATAAACATCTAGATTTACAATGCCAATATCAATTACTGCACGTATGCCTTTTAATATTTTTGAAAGCTTAGAACCAGCCAGCAAACTCAAACACTGTATTCAACCTTGTGTTCAAATTAAAGAGCATCTTAAGGCACATCCAAAAACTAAGCAGAAAAGAATGTCTCAAACATGAAATGATTATTTGCAAGAAAAATTAGTTCATGAAAACGAGTAATTCTTTCAACCAAACCCCTAAGTAAGTCTGCTTCTTATCTTTTTTGTTGATTCATGTTGACTTGCATTTCTTATATTTGCTTTCTTAATATTTTCACTTAGAAAATGCTACTTAGTTTCCAGATACAAAAATCCCTACAAACTTTGCCAGGTTACAAAGCAACTTAAATCCAGGTTACAAAGGACCTAGGTTAGAACTTTAAATCCAGGTTCTAATCTAAATGGTACAACTAACAAGTCTAACTTTTCTTTCTTAAAGATACTGCCTTCAATTTGCTATTATATGAATATATTAATAACTGTCTTTCAGCATATACATGTTTATCTGGCAAATTATAACATGAGGTAGCTATCCATTTGTTTCTAGTTTAAACTACAGTATTTTACAATATACCCATATTAACTTTTATTTAACTTAATCTCATATTGTATTACAAGTTACAAAATAAGCATTTTTATTTAGCCCCTAGTAAATACATCTTTCTTTATTTTGAGAAAGGGTCTTGCCCTGTCGTCCATACTGGAGTACAGCGACACAATCACAGCTCACTGCAGCTCCAACCTTTCAGGTTCAAGTGATCCTCAAATCTCAGTCCCCCAAGTAGCCGGCAATACAGTGCCACCACATCTGATTTTTTTTTTAAGAGATGGGGTCTCATTATGTTGCCCTGGCTTGTCTTGAACTCATGAGCTCAAGTGATCTGCCCACTTTGGCCTATCAAAGTGCTAGGATTACAGGCCATGAACAACAACGCCTAGCCGAAATACATCTTAAACATGTTAGAATCTTCACTGAGACCACTGCTTGCTCAGAAATGCAGATATGAGGTGAAATCCAAAAATGACTATGGAATATATATATGATTTTATTAAAACATATTTCTTAAAAAGTTATTTCAAGCTACAGATGTGAAACTAGTTACTGAATACCAAGTAGCCTAAATAAATTTTAAGATAAGTTGTTTCTGATCCAGGTTCATAATGATTTAAAGAACAGTGTGTATAAATAACCAGTGATTTCTATTGGTGAAAAAAGTTCAGTATTCTTACAGAGAGATTATGAAAAACTCTTTACCTGGAGGTTTCTGTTAGTGAGAGATTCATCAAGTGTTGTTGCCAACTCTATAGCTCGCTTCTGACTAGAAGGATCTAAATAATATACCATTTTGGCAGCTAAATGAGAGGGAAATGGGAAATTTATTTCAAGGTAAAACCAACATCTTATCCTCTACTTATTTAAATATAAAAGGCAAACAAGATACATGTGCACAGAGGATGTGGCACTTTATTAGAAGAATGGGAACAACTACTTGAGACACTGTTATTCAAAAAATAATAATTCTAAGGGGATTAGCTTAACCATTCAAAGTAAGAGAATGATAGAGGTATACCACGTATATCTACCCAATAAAATAGAATGTATATGCAAAACATGCACAGTAAAGGAGACTATGAAGAAACACAAGCATTCTAGTAATACTTGTCTTTTTGTGGTGGGACCATGATAGTCTTCTTTCTGAAATAAGCAGAATAATTTGGAGGTTGGGGGACTATCCTGTCTTGACAGTGTGAGCCAAAATGCTGAATTCAGGATTCCACAAAGACATACAAAGCTGCTGGGCTTAAGCCAGGTATTTGAAAAGTACTACCTATGTGGTCCCATAAAGGTCAGATTTTGGCTCATTGGCACAGACCTTTGCCTTAGGTTTCTCACAAACTGTGAAGATAATTTCAGGTGTTTAGCATTGTCAAGTCTGATACCTACATAAGAATGAGAAATGGAAGAGGATGGTCCTGTCTGAGTGAATTTTAAGACCCCAAAGATGAAAGAAGAAATTAAAGAAAACTCTACCTTCATTTTATGATATACATTCAAGTTCAGTTACACTTGCTTCTTTGTAATGCCAATGCTGAACCAGAAGAGGCTACTGACCTTGATCTGTAGTCATTATTTTGCCGTAAGAAATTTAAAAATGTATAGAAAGCGCGCGCGTGTGTGTGTGTTTGTTTTGCTTTGAAGCAGGGTCTCATTATGTTGCCCAGACTGGTCTCAAACTCCTGGGCTCAAGTGATCCTTCTGCCTCAGCCTCCTGAGTAGCTGGGACTACCAGTATGTGCCACTGTACCCAGCTTAGGAAGCTTATTTAAGCTGCCTGTTTTCATAGGATCACAATGTAACATATACACATTGCCACTTCCATTCTAAAAATGTGTACCTTATATTATTGTTGATTCATTAAAATTACTGAAGTTGTTTTAGAAGGCTAAGAAAAGATAAAATAAAGTGATTACCTGATAATCTGTGTGGCAATGAATCAGAATTCCTTTTCAGAAAAGTTTCATTAAAATTCTTTGGATTCGTTGCTCCAAAAAGACGATTCATTTCTTGTTTTAATACTGTTCTAACTGTATCCGGTAAATCTTTACTTTCACACACTGCTGAATAAATTAAAAATAAAATCTTAGCAGTTGAATACTCTGATAAAGTTTACAAAAGTTTGTTTTTGTTTATGTTTGAGACAGGGTCTTGCTCTATCACCCAGGCTGGAGTACAGTGGCACAACCATGGCTCACTGTAGCCTCAACCTTCCAGGCTCATGCAATCCTCCCACTTCAGCCCCCCAAGTAGCTTGGACTTCAGGTGTGCACCACCACGCCAGGCCTGTAGGAGTTAAATTACTTAATGATGAAGCCAATGAAACACGGCAATTATATACAAAAACAATCTACTGATAATTTAACATTTGCAAAAAGAGCTTACCTATATAAATCGACTGATTGATTGAGACAGACAAGGTTTTACTGCCACCTAAGCTGGAGTGCAGTGGCACAATCATGCCTCACTGCAGCCTGAACCTCCCACGCTTCAGTGATCTGCCCACCTCAGCCTCCTGAGAAGCTGGAACCACAGGTGCAAGCTACCATGTCCAGATAACTTTTCTATTTTTTTGTAGAGATGGGGTTTCACCACGTTGCCCAGGCTGGTCTCAAACTCCTGGGCTCAAGAGATCTGTTTGCCTTGGCCTCCCCAAGTGTTGGGATTGTTGGGCATGAGCCATCATGCCCAGCAATATACATTTAAAAGAATATATGTCAGCAGAACAATCTAGTGTTCTAAAGGCGTTCAAAGAATTTTATTAACACAAGATTCATTTCCAAAAAGGAACTGTAAGCAAAGTAGATGAAAAAACATGTAGTTTCACAGCCTTCTAAACCCCTAGAGCTGCCCTCCTCGACCTTAAGGTCTGCAAAGCAACAACCTACCTGGTAAATAGTATCACAGCAACTATGTAATGCTGAAGACAACAAATTTTCCTCACCCTTTCTATCTTCCTCTATACCCAAGTAAAGCACATGTGTTTCAATTAAAAACAAAACAAAATATGGTTGATGTTATTGACCTTTATTTCAGAAACTATGTATATTGAGCTATCACTATATAATAAACTCCCAACGACCACCAAAGCATTTTCCTGTTAATAAATAGGCTGGGCACGGTGGCTCACGCCTGTAATCCCAACACTTTGGGAGGCCAAGGCGGGTAGATCACTTGAGATGAAGAGTTTGAGACCAGCCTGGCCAACATGGCGAAACCCCATCTCTACTAAAAATTAAAAATTAGCCTGGCATGGCGGTGTGCGCCTGTGGTCTCAGCTACTCAGGAGGCTGAGGCAGGAGAACAGCTTGAACCTGGGAAGTGGAGGTTGCAGTGAGCCAAGCTCATGCTACTGCATTCCAGCCAGGGTGACAGAGTGAGACTCTGTCTCTAAATAAATAAATAAATAAATGCACTGTTGTCATCATATTCCCAGGCCTTGGGATTTAGAGAAAGCAGACCCTAATTCCTCTGGATTGAATCCAAGTTACGCTTTGTTTCATTATCATTTTGGTATAGAGAGTCTGGAGCTTTGAAGTTAGTAGACTTGGGTATGGATCCAGGCTCGGATAAGTCATAACCTCTCTGAACCTATTTCTTGTTCTATAAAACTGGGGTGATATCTAATCTAAAAGGTTTACAGTAAGGAAAAGCTACTGTGTAAAAGTGCTAATTATGTAATAGGGGTGTAGTCAATAAATCATAGTTACTATTTTTATCATAGTGTGAAAACATTAAGTAGATTTTCCTTATGGCTGGGAACTATGGTGATGGCTTTCAAATTTTCACTTCAGTTGGGTATTTGTACTGAGACAAATACATATTCCTTATCCATACCTTATGTGAAGCAAAAGTTTCACAGAACACTTACTGTGCGTAACATATGCTGATTTTTTTCTACACTATTCTATTTCGATTTGGGGTTTTTGAGTGCTGGTAATGACCCACTATCCTGCCAATGGATCATTAATCTAAGTTTAAAAAATATAATGAACTCAGTAGGAAACATCTTCTAAGTGAAATATTCTATGCATAATTATTAGTTGAATAATTCACTGACATGCTCTTTGTTGGTTAAATAGCATTTCTTCTATTATTCTATAAAACTGGGTGGTTCAAGTAAATGAGCTATAGTGAAATACTTTAGCTTAACTTATGGCTGTACTTTCAACTTGGTTTTGACAATTTATCAATACTTGTTTTTCAGTGGAGAAGCAGGAATAGAGAGAGAACAGGAAGCAAAGTTATTAAAATAGGTTACAGCCAACTGCAATGAACATTAATTATCTCAAAAAGTATGTATCTTCTGTACAATAAAAATTATTTACATGGGCCTTGTTGGTTTGCCTGAAAAGCTTTCAGGATACTTTACATGTAGAAAGTATCTGCATTGTTTGTATCATAGTTGATGAAGACAGGGATAGGCAAGGGATTTTTATGGTTTTCATTATCTTTTTTAACTTGTTTTAATCAGATTAAACAATCTCCCAGAAAAATTAAAACTGCGGAAAAAAAAAAAACTCTACAAAATTAGAAGCAAATAACTTCACTAATAGCTGATTCCAAAAAGTTTGAGGCCTACTAATTTTCTCCTAAACTTTTCTGGATATTTTCTTGGAAATTACAGTTCCAGACAACTAGAATTGTAACTTCCAGGAAAATATCAATTACAAAAAGGATAAAAAAATTCTACTGCAGTAAAACCCAGAATGTCCTATGGAATTCTGTGTAATGAAATTTTACGTGTACCTTTAAGAAAATGTCACAGATTATCAGATGTCCATTTACTGCTAAAGACTAGTGGACAGGGGAGAAAAACTCTAAAAAGCCTTTGAATGTGATAAAACTGACAAAAAACATCAAGGCCTCAGGAAAGTATAAAATCCCCTACTAACTCAATTACCTTCCACGAAAGAGTAATAAGTCTTGGGAATCAAGGAAAATAACTGATGGGCGAGAAGAGGAATAAAACCTTTTCTAAGGCGCTTTTGATTTAGGTCTTTTGACATCTTAAACTGGAATGTTTGGTTCATGCTATTAGCTTATTAACAGAACGAATAAATTAAGCAAGCACCAATGGTTAAAACGCACAATGAAAAGGTGGCTGATTCTTAGCAAAAGGGACTGTGCAGGGTTCTCAGGCTAGCTAGCATTGTCAATAATTTGGGTAGAAAATGTTCTTATTTTGTGTGAGGTAATGACTGTTCACTACTAGGTTACAGCACAACCTAGTAAGTGATTACAACTCAAAATGGCAAAATAAATGAGAAAATTAAACAAAGCTTAAAAAAATAAAAAATTTAATTAATAATTTAATAAGTATTAAACAAGGTTTAAATAATAAACAATAAATTAGATTATTAAAGAAGGTTGGAGGAGAGATACATAAGTATAAAAAAAATCTCTGCAGATAAAAGAAAAATGAGTTTAAGACCTAAGTTTCACTGTAGATCAAGGCAGCCAGTGCTAATTTTAAAAGCACTTAGGAGAATATAAACATTTAAGAAAATAATAAGACAAATAGAATATATAAGCGCCTATCTTTTACTTAGCACTGACCAGAAATATAATTTAATTGTTTTAAGTCCTAAAACTTTAAAATTTAAAATCATAAAAAAACTTTCAAAGGGTATTAAATCATTCTCATAATAAGACAAAGACAGTGCTCCTATATGGTAAATAATTGCATGTGGCATTTAGTAATAACATTGTTTTAAACCAACATATTCTAGAGATTTGGAGGGTGCCAGTAACCATGCTAAAATCCACATTCATTCAGCAAAGTTTCCACAACTGATGAAATAGGTGTGGAGGCACTGTTTTCCTCCATACTCTCCAGAAAGGTGTCTGTGAGGGTTTCTTTGTAAAGAAGCAGTTACAACAGTGTATCTTAACATGACAAATGTATTCCTGAAAATTTACTTCTAAATTAAATATTTTTTTAAAGTACCAAGTATTTTAGTTAAAGAAACCCTTGGGGTATAACAAATATGCTACTATTTGGATATCTGTATTTTCACATATGCCTTTATTTTCGAAAAAGGCAATGAAGCGGTCTACCCAACTTCTTAAAGGCCTTTAAGAGACAGCTCTTTACCACTGCAAATAATCACAACCTAATTTCATTGCCTAAAGTCAGTCAAAATTAGATCACTTTGTAAAGTGATGATTTCAGCTGAACACACAGAGCAATGGGAATAGCCAGTATAGATACTCAGTAGTTATAACTATTAATCATTCTACGCCCATGTGTATTTTAATTTTCAGAAACCAACTGTTGAAAGAAAACACTCATGTTAATCAATCTACATAATGATTATAAGCAAATACATTTAAATACGTCACTTTACATTTGTATTTCCAAAGAAAGTATCTAACTCAAAAGGATTTAGGTTATTTTACTACCTTTCAGGAAAACATGTATAAAGTATATAACAATGTGTATGTTATTTTTGAAAATGCTTCATTTTGAAAATACTTTACATATACTCCATCTTAACTGAGAATAAATTTAAACTATTATTTATATCCTTAATTTTCTGACCCATGATTGCAAAGTTATTTTTTATACTCCCCTCCCAAAAAAAAAACTAAAGAGAAACAAACTACTAAATACAGCAATTCTCTCTTTTACTTTCTATAATATGGTTATATTATTACTTTCATAATTTTTAAAAATTGAGGAAAAATACTTCTACAATTCAGTTTTTGTAACACAAATTAGTTTTTGGACAAGTGTAAGTATAATTTAAGTCTAATCTTTCTTGAAAGTCAAAACGATGTGTTTTTTTTGTGTGTTTTTTTTTGTTTTTGAGACGGAGTCTCACTCTGTTGCCCAGGCTGGAGTGCAGTAGCATGATCTCAGCTCACTGCCACCTCCGCCTCGCAGGTTCAAGCGATTCTCCTGCCTCATCCTCCTGAACAGCTGGGACTACAGGCATGTGCCACCATGGCCGGCTAATTTTTGTATTTTTTGGTAGAGACGGGGGTTCGCTATGTTGGCCAGACTGGCCTCGAACTCCTGACCTCAAGTGATCCGCCCACCTCAACCTTCCAAAATGCTGGGATTACAGGTGTGAGCCACTGCACCTGGCCAAAATGATGTTCTAAATTGGGATAATTTAGCATTTTTTTGGTGATTGGGATGCCTGATTTAATTTCCTCAGTTTTAAATGTATGGAGTTGGCAATGAGATAGTAAATATTATTTCCAAATTCTATAGATTATTCTGTTAAAGGTTCTATTTCTCCCCCACCAGTCACTTAAAAATCCAAACAATAACAATACGACCTGACTACAGGAGTACTTTATTATAAATTTACAGTTTTTACAGTAGAAAAAACAATATGAAGATGTGGGCTGTAGTCACTGTTGTGTTACTAAGTTTCTATCTATGACACCTAGAATAAGTCATCTTTTAAGGTCTCAGATTTTTCCCACTGTGAAATGAGAGACAATTACTGTAACATTCTACCATTCAGGGTCTAAAATTCTGTAGTTCTACTTTACAGTAAAACTAATATAAAACTAATTGATCTGATTGCCAAAATATTTGAAGACACAGATAATTGTTTTAAAGTAACAAAAAGGTTTATGACTTGAATTGTGCTAAGAAAATATAATTCATGCAAATTCAGATCTACAATACAGATAAATAAGGAGAAAACAGTCCATTTCAAAGAGATTCTTCAATTTTAAAACAATTTACTAAGAAGTTTTACATAACGAAATATGGTTCAAAATTTCAACTTACATGTAACTTTTTAGAAACAGAAACAAAGATGATTCTCAAATATCTGGACTGAATAATTCTATGTCAAAATCAGGTAATACTTGTATCCTTAAAATAAAAACATTCATCATAAAGAAAACAGCTCTGCTTTTCCCTTAGCTAATTTAATATGTGACAGCTTTAAAATCATTTGGTTTATGATAAACTTGTACAGACCACTTATACCATCACTATCAACCACTGTATCAAATACTTAAGTAATGGAAAACAAAAACATACCAGTACTAAAGAGACGAATCATACACTCATGAAGCCAGGGATGACTAGAATCAATAGCAAATGCCCTCTTTACTGATTGTAGCATCAAAAGAAACTTTTCTATAAAAAGAGAAAGTAAGATATATTTTGATCATTGGATAAGAGGCCTCCTTTGGAGGGCCAAGATTTCACAAATAGAAAAAGTAAATTTAGAGTCAATCACATCAGAACCACAAACATGATTGAGGCAAACGATTTTCCTCAAATTTAGCAACATTAGTTAATATTTTTCACATAACATTCTTTAAGAAAAAGGGTTTTGTGAAATGTAGAAAATTTAGGTGGCATTTAGCAATATTTAATGACATATAAGCAAAGAAAATTTGAAGTGCCTTCATTTCCTAACCTCCTTAATTTCTTTTCTTTTTTTTTTTTGAGACGAAGTCTCGCTCTGTTGCCCAGGCTGGAGTGCGGTGGCGCAATCTCCACTCACTGCAAGCTCCGCCTCCCGGGTTCACACCATTCTCCTGCCTCAGCCTCCTGTGTGGCTGGGACTACAGGCGCCCGCCACCGCGCCTGGCTAATTTTTGTATTTTTAGTAGAGACGGGGTTTCACCGTGTTAGCCAGGATGGTCTCGATCTTCTGACCTCGTGATCCACCCATCTCGGCCTCCCAAAGTGCTGGGATTACAGGCGTGAGCCACCGCGCCCGGCCCTTAATTTCAAAATAAAGCAACCTTTCCCACTACTTAGAAAATTTCATTGTGTATATTTGAAGGTGTTCTTTTATTTTGTGACAAGTGAAACAGCTTCCCTTCTGTTTGACTGTTCCTCTCCTGTCAATTCGTGACTCCTCCTTTCTCCTCTAAAGGTAGAATAGTTACCAAGGTTGTATTTACAGTCATTCTCTGATCTTTCCCTATGCTATCCCCACTCCCATTCCCTGTATTTCCCAAGATTCAGTAGTATCTCCACCTGTTATATGGAAATTTGCACTTGAATACCAGTCCACTTCCAAGTTTTATCTATAACCACCTCTTTGATAAAACTTTCCTAATTTGGTACCATTTTCCCAATATCAAAGTTCAAAACCCCAGTCTCTTCTCCTAATGCCCTTTCCCTTGTCCCCAATACTAAAAAAGCCAAAAATACGGTCATGCCTTTGTCATTACCAATTCACACAACTGCAGTGGGTTCCCAATGCTGGGGTCCTTTAGAGCTTAGGACACAGCCAAGAAGCCAACTGAATGGGGCTTCAGATTGCCCTTCCCTACTTTAAGTAGAGCAGCTTTTGAATTTTATACTTTGGGGTTCCATTTAAGAATTTTTTTTAAAGGGGGAGTTGTATTAACTGTTAAAAGTTTGAAAATTATTGGACTATTTATTAAACTTATTTTCCACATTATAACATAGTAATTGTGGGAAGTAAAAAATACAGTAAATATTTTAATCACTCGAAATTCTATCAAGAGACAATTTGTTATCTTTTGATCTATTTCTTTCCAGCCACTTCTATATTAAGCACCTATGTAAATATATTAATAAAATTTCAATTTATAGGTAGTTCTGTATCCTATTTTGGAATAATATAGCAACTTTTCCCCAACATCATTTACTTCTGATAAACATGACCTTTTATTTTTTTTTGAGACAGAGTCTCACTCTGTTGTCCAGGCTGGGGTGCAGTGGCCGGATCTCAGCTCACTGCAAGCTCTACCTCCCGGGTTTACGCCATTCTCCTGCCTCAGCCTCCCGAGTAGCTGGGACTACAGGTGCCCAACACCTTGTCCGGCTAGTTTTTTGTATTTTTTAGTAGAGACGGGGTTTCACCGTGTTAGCCAGGATGGTCTCGATCTCCTGACCTCGTGATCCGCCCATCTCGGCCTCCCAAAGCACTGGGATTACAGGCTTGAGCCACCGCACCTGGCCAACATGACCTTTTTTTTTTTTTTTTTTGAGATGGAGTTTCGTTCTTGTTGCCAAGGCTGGAGTACAATGGCATGATCTAGGCTCACCACAACCTCTGCCTCCCAGGTTCAAGTGATTCTCCTGCCTCAGCCTCCTGAGTAGCTGGGATTACAGGCATGCACCACCACACCCGTCTATTTTTTGTATTTTTAGTAGAGACAGGGTTTCTCCGTGTTGGTCAGGCTGGTGTCAAACTCCTGACCTCAGGTGATCCGCCTGCCTCAGTCTCCCAAAGTGCCGGGATTACAGGCATGAGCCACTGCGCCCAGCCAAACATGACTTTTTAAATGGATGCTCATATAGAGATGTACCATGTTATTCAATTTCCTTTAGTAGGTAAATTGTTTAGAGCAACACCTTCTCTTTGATCTTATTAAACAGTTTCCCTTTCCTTTAATATGTATCACCTTTGTGATGAACTCTTTTTTCAATTAACCACTAGGATAATATTAACTCAGTACTCTAAAATCTTATTATCTACTATATATATATTCTAAGCATTCTAAACCTGGAAACCAAGACCCTTCATTATCTTTTACCTGCTCCAGGCAATTCAGACAACCTCAACATTATTTACATGTTTTCTTAACAGATACTCTTGCCTTCTATGTATCTTTTCCTTTAGAAATATAATCCATCCCTCAAGATCCAGACCCAACATTTTATCTTCTATTTATAACAATAGCTAATAATAGCTAACATTTATTTAATGCTTACTATACACCAGGTACTAGGTCTAAGCTCTGTGTATTAACTAATTTTATCCATACAATTATCAGTTCTTTGAACCATATACACGGTAATTACATCTGACCTGAATCCTAGTTATGTATGTACATCTACCATTGATTCTAATATCCTGAAAGAAGTGATCGTATCACTACATCTCCCTACACATTCTGTTCATAGCAGGCATTTCTCTGAGAAAGCTGTGTTGGCATTTGCTAAATAATCGTACAGTGGTAAGGCTATCACAGTTGGGTGACTATACCTAAGAAATACAGTGATCAGTTTTATCAGGGCCACTGTACCCTAATTGCCTACCTTTCCTAAAGTAAATCTCAAAGGCAAAAAGATGAGTCTCTATCTTGTTCTTCACCAAGTTCTTCAACGGTGTTAAAAATTTAATAGCTTCTTCCAATGGAGTTTCAACCTAACAAAAATAAAAGATATTATACAAATGAAAGTAAGGTTCTTGGGGAATGTGATTTTATTCTACTAAAATTTCTTATTTTTAAAAAATAAAACCACTTACCAGTCACCCGGAAAAATACTGTCATATTTTAACCTCCCATAACCTAAACAAAGGGGATTTTGAATTCTAGAATTCTTAACTGATTTTTAACCCCAGATACTATATTATTGCTGGATAGAAACTACCCAAAAAGAAGGAAGTAGATAAAATAGAACCAGAGAAAGAAAGACAGAAAGAGAAACAGGTCAGATAGCCAAGGGGGAAAAAAGAAGAGATGTGAACTAGGATAGGAGAAGTACAAAGGAAACTATAGAGACCATGACAGAATGAGTGAATGTTCTTTATAATTCAAACAAAATAAAGTATAATCAAGCTATTCAAAATCATACACTATCCATTCTGTCTTGCTTTGTTCTATAAATTCTATAGGAATTCATATTTATTCAAATGACATTAATATTGAGGTGGCTTTTAAAATATTAATATTTATAGAACTGTGTTCCTACCAATTTTTTATTAATTACATAAATGTCATAGTAATTATATACTTGTAATCATTACTAGGCAGGTATAATGCAATTGTGCTACTATTCTGAAACTCCTGGACTGAATATTGAGACAAGATTATTCCCTGTCTTATCTCAGGTAGGGCTGAAGACCACCACCATATTTATCAGAAGGGCACTGAACATCTGGATTCTATATCTGCCTTCTCTCATCACAGAGGCAGTAACAATTTACCCTAATGGAAAATGAATTTGCAATCTGGTCAACGTGCCTCTGTCAGTACGGTAATTGTGGTTTCACCAAAACAGCTTCTGGGCAAGAAAATTGTTTCACTGCATTAAAAACAAAAAAAAAAAAGAAAAGCAATGAAGTGAATTCTATGGGATTCACCATGTCCTAGTGTGTAAAGCAGCTGACCTTACATGACAATAAAATAACCCATTAAAAGCCCAGCTCTAGTGTCAGAATGTTTTCTTTCGAAGGATACATGTTCTAAACCAGAACCAGAAATTAATATATGGCTCTGTCACTCTAATAACTATGGATTCAGGAACCAAGAGATAGAAAATAAAGGCCCTCATAGGTATGACTTCCCCACACATTTGCACATATTTTACTTCTTGCTCCCATGACTCCATATTCTACTATATAGGAATTTCTGGTACAAAGGGAGAAATATTTGTATCAGATAAAGGCAGAGAACTGGAAACCAAACCTGCCACCTAGCTGTATCATGGTTTCATGCCTCTAGGGTACAGATTGAAATGAGGGTCAGTGTATTGACCAGGGTAATTTACTATCACAGAGATATGGCTGCTATTACAAAGGGAAACAAGGACTATAGGGCAGGTGAATCAATACAAGTATTTATATTTAGTTAAATCAAGTACTTGAACTTGGAGACAGGAAACAGATAAATTAATTCTGTCTCCAACTTTAATAAACAAGAACATATTCCCCCAAAGGAGATCTGGGTTGGGTTTGATATTGCGATATGTAGTCTCAGTCTCTGTTTACCTCTCATAGATAAGACTTTGTCAGGGTAAATCTAAGTGTTTAAATATACGTAGATAACCACAAGAAATCTAACTACACTCTATATTTACTCATACATCGTGCAGAACAAGGTTTTATATATACATGGAAGCATGTAATCAGAAATGCAAGTCTAAAATCAGTATTTCAGGAAAAAAAAGTCAAAATATCCCTTGAAAATCCTTTAAGCTGAAGATAGGCAGATATAAAAATATAAATACTTTGTATTACGTGTATGAAAACCATGTTTTCAATACCAAATTAACAATCATCATAGCAAGATGTTCACACCAAGATAAGCACACAAGAACTGAAATGGACTGTGGCAGTCATGCCTCCCATCTCACAGTCAGCTGGGGTCCAGCGTTCACTGAGGGAAATACTGGATAGAATTAACCATCATTATGCATACTATTCTTTGTCTCCCTTAAAGAAAAAATTACATCCAGTCACGAAGAGTTGAATTCACTTAGGTTAAATGCATGTAGGATAAGACTGCACCGCACTTAATGGGCAATTTAAGACACTTCCAAGGGCAATTTTAATCATATGCAATTTTTAAACTTATAAACTGACTTGAAATCTAATCCTCATATTAAGATATGTTGTAAAGGAGTATATCTCTCTAGCATAGCAACTCCCAGCACAGCAACAGAAAGTTTAAAATGATTCAACTTTTTAAAGAAAGAATACTGTACTAAGGAATCATAGCCTTTGGAAGGAAAAGTGTATATACAACAGGGAAAAAAAATGCTAGGCTGGGTACGGTGGCTCACACCTGCAATCCCAGCACTTTGGGAGGCTGAGGTGGGCATATCACTTCAAGTCAGGAGTTCGAGACCAGCCTGGCCAACATGGTGAAACTCCGTCTCTACTAAAAAATACAAAACAATTAGTGGGCGTGGTGGCATGTGCCTGTAATCCCAGCTACTGGAGAAGCTGAGGCAGGAGAATCACTTGAACCTGGGAGGCGGAGTCTTGCAGTGAGCTGAGATCACGCTACTGCACTCCGGCCTGGGCGACAGAGTGAGATTCCATCTCAAAAAAAAAAAAAAAAAAAAGCTGAGTGAAGGCAAGGAGGAATATAGGATGACTGCTACAAAAGGGAATTCATAAATACCAATGCCTCATGGTAAGTTGGAGAAACAAGTGATACAGCTTCTGCCAAGACCTGAGATTTATACTCAGTTGACTGAATGCTGACCTTACTAATTCCCATTTTCCTTTTCTCCTTCTTTACTGGAACTACTGCTAATTTAATAATGCTTTGATTTTATTTTATATAGTCATGTGCTACATAACGATGTTTTGGTCAACAATGAACTGCATAAGTGGTCCCATAAGATTATAATGCCCTATTTTTAGGGCATTTTAGTAACACACCTACTTACCATGTATCACAATTGCCTACAGTATTCAGTACAGTAACATACTATACAGGTTTGTAGCCTAGAAGCAATCAGCTATACCATATAGCCTAAGTGTGTAGTAGACTTTACCATCGAGGTTTGTGTACATACACTCTATGATGTTCGCACAACAAAATGACCCAAGGCGGGTGTGGTAGCTCACACCTGTAATCCCAGCACTGTGGGAGACTGAGGTGGGTGGATCCCTTGAGCCCAAGAGTTTGAGACCAGCCTGGGCAACATGGTAGAATCCCATCTCCATAAAAATAAAAATAAATTAGCCAAGCATGGTGGTGAGCACCTGTAGTGCCAGCTACTCTGGAGGCTGACGTGAGAGGATCAGTTGAGGCCAGGAGGAAGAGGCCTAGGTGACAAAGCGAGACCCTGTCTCAAAAAAAAACAAAAGAAAGCAACAAAATCACCCAAGCATGCATTTCTCAGAATGTATCCCTGTTAAATGATGCATGACTGAATATTATCCTGAACTGGTGACACTAAATTTGCTATTTACCACATAGAAGAAAGCTGAAATACAGGACCACCAAAAAAAGGAGGGGTTGAGGGGCGGGGGAGACACTATATACCGTAGAGCCAGACTTGGCAGACAGCTCTTAAAATAACCTACAAAGCCACTCCTAGTTATGATGGCTTGGTAAAATTTGACACTGTTACCACATTGAAGATCTTGGTAAGTATAGATGCTTTTAGACAGGGGCATCTTGGAGGAAGTTAGCTGAAGAAGAAAAGGGTCTTATGTACCTAACAGGTAAGAATAATATGTACTGAGGAGCAGTTCATGAAAAAGGGTACCTTGCACTAAGCTGCTTCCAAACAAAGCAGTCAGAAGCACTGTTTGTAGCCATTACTTTGTTCTCAGACTCTACAATCATGGCTACAAATAATTAGACCACAGGTTGTTATCTGGCTTGAAGGCAATTATGACACCCTGGACACAAGGAAAACCTAACAGTCTTTAAGGAAATCTAGTACAAGAATTCCGCTCTGTAGGTGTACTCTTTATTAAACAGTAACTAAATAATCAAAAGAGATCCTCTCCTTAAGAAATACATGAAAACATGAAGAGGTATAATGAAAAACGTCATTAAGGAAAATCATGGGATAAAGGGAAAAGCAAGTAGACAAAGTGATGACAGCAGCAGGCAGGCAGTGAAGGTGGTAAAAGTAGTAGTAATAAAGTGGGGGCATAAAGATAGAAGGTCTAAAGTTTAAGTCCTATGCCCTGAATGACTGAAATTCTCCGAGGTCTGAAGGTCCATTTTCTTTGCTTTCTTGTTTCCCTGTGTAGTCTTCCAATAAATTCCCAAGAATAAAAAGGTATTGTGTTTGTTCCTAGCAGGTATACAATTATTTGTAAAAAGATGTCAATAAATCCTTGTAGAATCCAACTAGATGTTTCTATATTTCGTGTGTGTGTGTGTGTGTGTGTGTGATATTTTTCTTTTTATTTTTTTAAGAGACAGTCTTGCTGTGTCTCCCAGGCTGGAGTGCAATGGCTATTCACAGGCATGATCATAGCTCACAGCGTTACTGCAGCCTCAAACTCCTAGATTCAAGTGATCCTCCCACCTCAGCCTCCAACACAGTTGGAACTATAGGCACATGGCTATATTTCACATAGCAATATTACTATGTCTATGTGATATTACTGTCCACCTGCTCTGGTGAACAGAATTCTAAACATATTCTCCAACTCTATTTGTTTGGCATTATAATTTTCCTTGGTGGCATTATAATTTATAATTTGTTTGGCATTATAATTTTCCTTAATTAAAGTCTGGGGCGATTGCTTACTATATTGCTTTAACATAACAAATTATGCAATTATTTTCACACAAAGCAGGAAGATGTCTAGGGTCAGAAGAAAGGACAAAGGAATGTTATTAATCAAAATGGTTCATGTGACAATGAATACCTTGGTTTCAGCTTAATGGTTAAAACCAGCAGGTCAGATTTTGGCCTGGGGAAAATATTTATGGCCTTAGGCTAGAAAAGAAATAATGTAAACTGACAACATAGGTAGTGGGAGATACACGTATAGTCCTCAGTTTTTAACAAACTCAATTTAGCCTAGACATAAAAACTTGCATGTTACCACTGTAACAGACACTAGATGCTTTACATATATATTTTTTCTCCAGTCCTAAATAAGGATTTTCTTAGTTCCATTTTATAGATGAAAAAACCATCAGAGAGGTTAGACAGTGTCCAAGGGCACACAGTGAAACTATAAGAGCTAACATCTGGACCCAGATCAGAATGACTCAAAAGCCAAAATTTTTTCCGCCATACTATACTACATGACTTTGGAACAGGATCATTATCTCAAGTTTTAAACATGAAACACGATCAGAAACAAAATATTAAAGAAAGAATACTAAAAAATAAAATAATTTTTGGCTCTAAAATCTATAATCACATTGGTCAAATAAAACAGTATGAAAATGACAACAGCTGGTCATAAAATGTCACTCAATTGTGCTAAACACTATTAAGTACCTTGGCCAGTTTCTCTGGAATAAGTTCTTCTTTTGGACCTCCAATTTCCTCATCATCATCATCCTTCTTCTTTTTCTGATTTCTCTGTTGCTTTTCTTTTTCTGCATTTTTTTTCTCTTCTTCTATCTGGGCTTTCTTTTGAGCTCTTCTTTGTTTATTACGTAACTTCTTTAGCTCTTTGTCAGACATGTTTGCTGCAGGCAATAAGTTAATAAAATTAACAAGCATGTTAATCAGATTAGTAATTTTAAGTATTATTTGATATTACCAAACTCCCATTAAAAAATACTGCATGAGGCTGGGCATGGCGTCTCATGCCTGTAATCCCAGCACTTTGGGAGGCCGGGGTGGGCAGATGACCTGAGGTCAAGAGTTCAAGACCAGCCTGGTCAACATGGTGAAACCCCATCTCTACTACAAATACAAAAATTAGCGGGGTGTGGTGCGCGCCTGTAATCCCTGCTACTCAGGGGGCTGAAGTAGCATAATTGCTTGAACCCAGGAGGCAGAGGCTGCAGTGAACCAAGATCACACCACTGCATTCCAGCCTGGGAAACAAGAGCGAAACTCTGTCTCAAAAAACAAATTTAAAAAAATATTGCACGGTATGGACGTAAATGTCCCTATATGTACATAGACCTTTTATTTATTTATTTTTGAGACAGAGTCTCACTCTGTCACCCAGGCTGGAGTACAGTAGCGTAATATTGGCTTACTGCAACCTCTGCCTCCCAGGTTCAAGCAATTCTCCTGCCTGAGCCTCCCGAGTAAATGGGATTAACAGGCACGCGCGACCACGCCCGGCTAATTTTTGTATTTTGTATTTAATATTTTGTATTTTTAGCAAAATACACCATGTTGGTCAGGCTGGTCTCAAACTCCTGACCCCCTGATCCGCCTGCCTCGGCCTCCCAAAGTGCTGGGATTACAGGCGCGAGCCACCACGCCCAGCAGTACGTACCCTTTTAATGGTTCAACATCAGATAGGAAACAATGGAACCACTTCAGAAAACTTTCTTGAAACCACATGGGGTATGCATGTAAACCACATGGCATATGCATGTAAACAAATGATCACAGCAAAACATACAAGTTAAACAGCAATATCAAAGTATTTGCAATCTATGAATATAACAAGCTGTTGCATATCTCTATGGCTTCAGAGGACTATGCTCTCTTATTATGCCTTCTCTAACCTGGCCAAACAATTATTCATTCTCTCTGTGCTGCCACTACGGCTAATATATTTTGCTTGTCACAATAGTTTGTTTATACAGTTGTCTCTCTTTTAAGCTATGAGCTCTCTGGTAAAGGAGCTCCTGTGTCATTTGTAACCTTCTTATTTTCATGGCCTAGCAGCATGCTGAAACATACAAACAACACTCAAATATTTGTTAACAGAATAAATGAATAACTCTACAGTAAATTAAAAATTTAATATTGAAAATTAACAATATCCCTAGAAGTATAAACTATCGAATGTCTCAAAAGACTGGAAATCACTGACAAATATGCTACAATATAGTGAAAAATTTATATTATTTTGATTTCCAGGAACAAATTTGAAAGGTATGTAACATTAATATTAGGACATAAATGGTCTATAGGTTCCTCCTTGCTTTCTCTTGGATCATTCAGAGGACGCCAGCTTATGAGGAAACTCAATCAATCTTATGGAAAGACCAATGTGTGGCCAAGAACTGATGCCTCTGGCCATGCGAGTAAGCCATAATGGAAGGAGATCCTCCAAGCCAAGTCGATCCTTCAGATGCTCCAGCTGGCAACTTTCTTTTTTAAAATATAAATAGAGACAAGGTCTCACTATGTTGACAAAGCTGGTCTCGAACTCCTAGACTCAAGCAACCCACCCACCTCAGCTTCCCAAAGCATTAGGACTACAGGCATGAACCACCGTGCCCAGCCAACATCTTGACTTCAACAGCCTGAGAGACCCAGAGTCTTCCGAAACATACAGCTAAGTGACCTCTGGATTCCTGACACACAGTAACAGTCAGATAATAAATGATTGCTATTTAAAGCTGCTATGTTTTTGAGTAATTTGTTTTGCAGCAATAGATAAACAATATAAATTTTGGTACCTGGACATGAGATACTGCTGTAACAAAAACCTAAAATGTGGGAGTAACTTTGGAGTGAGGGAGTTGCAAAAGGTGGACACTTTGAGTAGGGCTTTAGTGGAAGTTGGAAGAGCCTTGGACTATTCATAGAAGTCTAGACTTGGGGGAGGCTGCAGGTGAGTCCTTAAAATGAAGTGAAGGATATGTTATAGCCACAGAGTAGCAGAAAGTTTAGCAAGTGTTATAAAATGTGTCAAATGAACTCAGTGAGCTAACTAACTAACTGAAGGGATTTTTAGGCAAAGTGCCCAGGAAAAATGCAAGAGGAAAAAGAAACTAAAGAAAAGAGACAGGGGCTTGATGGTTTTGAAAACTCTCAGTCTCTCCAGAAATGGCTTGCTGGGCAAAGATCAAACCCAGGGAATTGTCAGGAAAACAGGTCAAGAGGGAAGGCAAAGGGCTTGGCATTACAATCTTTTGTTACTCAGAATATGGTGGTGCCTCACTAGTTAGTCTGAAGAAAGGCTCTCTAAAAATTTTAAGAGTATGACTCACAGATTCTCTCAAACAATAAAACTTCTAAGAAACTTAAGGGTGTTCTCCCCTCCATAGAAGCTCAAGGTACACGTGGATTCCAGTAAGACTCATGAAAGATTCATGATGTTTATTCTATGGGCAGAAATAGTAAATCTGGATGGAAAAGAACGACAGCACAAAGTGAAAAGAGGTCTTTAGACTCACAACATTTTACTGGCTGGAAGAATACTGAAAAACTACTCAGTTGCAAACAAATGTTAACTTCAGAAAGAAAAAAAGGATAATTCAGAAAGTGGAAGCAGGAACTCAGAGGGCAGGGCCAAGAGCCATGGAAAATTATTCTAGTCTTGGGTCCTCATCAAAGAACTATTAAGCCATGCCCCACTGGACTTGAGGATGGACGCAGTAACTCCTGTGTGCCTCCTAATAATGTCTACAGTGGTTGTCCTATGCCTGTCTCATTTTATATTGGGTGTGTAGTTGATAAATAACTTGTAATTTTAGTTCACAGGATTTCATATTAAAAGAACTATAATTGAAAAGCCACACTTAAGGTTAAAAATAAAAAATAAAACACTTATACTCAAGGAGCTGCTTCAGTACCTGTACCTGATTTACATGACAAGATTCTGAACTTTAAGCTAATGTTACAATGGGATAGACTTCTGAAAGCCTTGAAAAGGCTAACTATATTTTGCATATAAGAATAATGTAAGCTGGGCGTGGTGGCTCATGCCTGTAATCCCAGCACTTTGGGAGGCCAAGGCAGGAGGATCACTTGAGCTCAGGAATTTGAGACCAGCCTGGGCAACATAGCAAGACCTCACCTCTACAAAGAATTTTTAAATTAGTTGGGTGTGGTGGCATGTGCCTGTAGTCCTACCTACGTGGAGGCTGAGGTTGGGGGACTGGCTGAACCCAGGAGTTTGAGGCTGAATGAGCTATGACTGAGTCTCTGCACTCTAGCCTGGAAGACAGAGTGAGACCCTGTCTTAAAATTAAAAACAAACAAACAAACAAAAAACCCAAAACAATAATGTAACCAAAATGCAGACGATGACAGTTAAAAATTATGTCTACAAATTCTTCCATTCTACTCCCCTCAAATAGGTTGTGCTTGGTGACTCTCTTCTGACCAATTAGAATATGAAGGAAGTAATGGCGTGATATCAGGTGAACAGAACATTAAAAAGGTGTTGTGGCTTCTGCCTTTCTCTGTCATCATTAGCTGCCATGTCTTCAGAAACTAGAAACTCTACAGAGAGACTAAGAACTAAGGTCTCATGCCAACAGCCAGGTTGAGTAAGTCATCTAGGAAATGGATCCTTTCAGTCCTAGCCAAGCCTTCCAGTGATGGTAGGCCCATCCAAAATCTCAACGACAACTTCATGAGAGACCCTGAGTCAGTGACTTAGACACTTCTGAATTCCTGACCCAAAAAAAGGGTTATTTTAAGCTGCTAAATTTAGGGATTAATTAATTTATTTTTTTTTTTTTTTTTTTTTTTTTTTTTTTTTTTTTTTTTTGAGACGGAGTCTCGCTGTGCTCCCAGGCTGGAGTGCAGTGGCGTGATCTCGGCTCACTGCAAGCTCCGCCTCCCGGGTTCACGCCATTCTCCTGCCTCAGCCTCCCAAGTAGCTGAGACTACAGGCGCCCGCCACCACGCCCGGCTAGTTTTTTGTATTTTTAGTAGAGACGGGGTTTCACCATGTTAGCCAGGATAGTCTCGATCTCCTGACCTCGTGATCCACCCGCCTCGGCCTCCCAAAGTGCTGGGATTACAGGCTTGAGCCACCGCGCCCGGCGGGATTAATTTATGATGCAGCAATAGATAACATATAGCCAACGAAAACAAATGCATTATTTATCTTTTTCCTAGCGAAGAATCCCATAATACTAAAACAAAAAGCAAAAAACAAAAAAATTCTAATAGAGACCAAAAAATTACATTCTGGAAACACAAAACTATAAATGGATGGCAACATAAGCATTGATCTTTTTAACGACTGGTAAAATAATTGCTACCAATTGTAGCCTTGCTACATGATAGATACAATGCATACCTTGAATTTTTTCTTTCTTTTTTTCTTTGAGATAGGATCTCACTCTGTCACCCAGGCTGGAGTATAGTGGCGAACATAGTTCACTGCAGCTCTGACTTCCAGGGCTCAAATGATCCTTCCACTCCTGCCTCCTAAGCAGCTAGAACTGCAGGTGCTCACCACCATGCCTGTTTTGTTTGGTTGGTTGGTTGGTTGGTTGGCTGGGGGTTTTTTTGTATTTGTAGAGACATTTGTTTCACCATGTTGCCCAGGCTGGTCTCGGACTCCTAGACTCAAATGATCCACCTCCCTTGGCCTCCAAAAGTGCCACTGCACCCAGCCCAGTGGTGTGTGCCCAGCCCAGTGGTGTGTGCCACTGCACCCAGCCCATACCCCATACATTGTATTTCATTTGATGTCCTCAACAACCTCATGAATTAGAGTATAATATTATTTTACATATGAGAAAACTGAGGTTTCAGAGGAAAATAACTCAGTCATGGTAAAAGGCAGAGCAAGGATGTAAATCTACTTCACTTGGACTCCAAAGTCTAGGCTTCTTCTATGCTATACTAAACTCCAGATGATTAAAAAGCCAAATGTAGGTCGGCATGGTGGCTCATACCTGTAATCCCAGCACTTTGGGAGGCCGAGGTGGGCGAATCACCAGGAGTTCGAGACCAGCCCGACCAACATGGAGAAACCCCGTCTCTACTAAAAATACAAAAATTAGCCGGGAGTGGTGGCGCATGACTGTAATCTCAGCTACTCAGGAGGCTGAGGCAGGAGAATTGCTTGAAACCAGGAGGCGGAGGTTGCAGTGAGCCAAGATTGTACTGCACTCCAGCCTGCGTGAAAAGAGTGAAACTCCATCTCAAAAATAAATATTAAACTTTATCATGAAGCATTAGAAGTACTACCTCTATAGAAAAAAAGGCAGCAAGCACACTTTTGTTCCTACTAATCACCACTGTTTTAGCAACTCTAACCAGACCAGAAGACATAAGGGGGAAAGGTATAAATACTGAAAGAAATAAAACTACTGCCATTTACAGATTAACATAATGGCCTACATAGAAAATTTTCAAAAATCAACTGAAAAATGAATCAACCTAGTATCAGAAACCTTCTGGAAGACAAGCTAATTCTACCATGTATGCATAAGCAAAAATCTGCATGTAAAAACACGAAAATTCTAAAGACAGTGTTAGATTGAGAAAAATGGATCATAACAACAGAAACCTATCTGTACTGATGTCAATACCATGTAGTTTTAATCGTATCATGTTAGACCAAGAAACCATGCCTATGACCTACTAAATTATTTTTCCAGAATTTATTATGATAAAGGTAGCATTTGAAATCAGTGGGGAATAGAAAAACCTATTCAATAAATATTACTGAGAAGTTAGCAGTCTATTTTGGGGAAGAAGGGAGGTGGAAAGCCACCCTCCACCTTACAAAGTATATAAAAATTAACTCCAAATGTTTAAAGAGCCAAATCTAAAAATTGCAAAGCAGACGTATTAGAAGAAAAACACAGAAGATATTCATAAATATATTTTAAATTTTTAAGTAGAAAAAGCCTTTCTAAGCAAGACCTAGAAGCCACAAAAAAAGACTAAGTATTAAAAATTAAAAATTGTATATAATGAAAGATACTATTCTTAAAGGATAAAACCTAAGTGAAAAAAAGAAAATATATAATCCACTCCATTAAAAATCTAGAAATTGGCCAAACATAGTGGCTTATGCCTATAATCCCAATAATTTGGGAGGCCAAGGCAGGAGAATCACTTGAGCCAAGGGGTTCAAGACAAGCCTCGGCAACATGGCAAGACCACGTCTCTACAAAAATAAATTAGCTGGGTGCAGTGGCATGCACCTGTAGTCCCAGCTACTCAGAAGGCTAAGGTGGGAGGCCAGCTACTCAGGAGGCTGAGGTGGGAGGATTGCCTGAGCCCAGGAGCTCAAGGCTTCAGTGAGTTATGATCACATTAGTGGACTCCAGACTAGGAAATAGTATGAGATCCTGTCTCAAACAAAACAAAACAAACAAACAAAATATATAAATTGTAAACTAGATATTTTGCCCAACATACAAAAATGTAAAGGAACAGTAATTTTCAGAGCTGGCAATAATGTAAATTAAAAGAAAATCTCAATATCCATGTTGGTGGTAATAAAAACTAAGGAACCCTTTATCTCAAATTTTCATACTTTTCAATCCACCAATTTCCGCTTTTAATAATCCATGCTAAATAAATATGCACATAATTATGTATAAGGACATTTACTATAGTACTATAATGGTGAAAAAATTCACATAGATTCCTAAATAGTCATTAAAATGTTAACAGTGAAAATAATAATTATGATATGCAGACATGGAGCAATACTATTAAATGGGGTAAAAAGTCCAAATTGCAGAACACTGAGTATGATATAAACCCAATTGTGGACTAAAGAAAAATAAACAAGAAACCCTGCAAAGAACCATCCTGAAATGCATGTGTATATGTACACAGAGAACTCTGGAAACTGTAGCTGTGCATAAAGGGAACTGGTCCTTTCACAGGGATAATTGCTGGAATGAACAATGGGTGGGAGAAAAGTGAAAGGGGATCTTCATATTTGCTAAGTATATTTCTGTATTAATAGTCTCAGCTTTGAAAAGTTAATTGTGTATTATTTGTATAATTTGAAGAAGAGAAGGAAGGAGGCAGAAGAATAAAAAGAAAGAAAAACAAAAGAAGCCAGAGGGTCATAGCTCTCAACTTCAACTGTAAATTGTCCAGCAGATTCTTCTTGCTGGTGTTTTCTTTTAAGTTGAAGCAACACCAACAGGTAGAAAGAGATTCAAGTGATATCTGTACAAAGGCCTCAGTATGTGACCTTAGAAATTTCTGAACTGTCCATAGGCAACAAGAAGTAAAAATTAATGACAAATTAGCAAAATAATTCAAAAGCTCTTTAGCAGAAGGAAGGATACAGAAATTAGCCAATCATATCCTCAAAAAATAAGCTCAGAAGAAAAAAAAAATCTAGCACAGTTTTTATACAACATTTTTGCCATGAGTAAGTCACAAAATTTATATTTTTCTACATATGAGATCACTCATTCTCAGGTTCTTCCCCAAATAACTGTCTAAGGAAGACTTCTCCCTAGTCATTCTGATGCCCTGCTATAAAAATAGTACATTAAAAATGGGTCAAATGATAAGTCACTGTGCAATTTTCCTAGCTTTATCCCAAGCTGGTTTTTAATGTTCAAGCAATATTCATTTTTAGTAGGTTAATTATAAATTACTATTAAAAAAGGAATAGGCCGGGAACAGTGGCTCATGCCTGTAATCCCAGCACTTAAGAGGCCAATCCCAGCACTCTGTGAGGCCGAGGTGGGCAGATCACTTGAGGTCAGGGGTTCGAGACTAGCCTGGACAACATGATGAAACCCTGTCTCCACTAAAAACACAAACTTAGCCAGGCGTGGTGGTGGGCACCTGTAATCCCAGCTACTCGGGAGGCTGAGGCAGGAGAATCGCTTGAACGTGGGAGGTTGCAGTGAGCCGAGATCATGCACTGCACTCCAGCATGGGAAACAGAGCGAGACTCCATTTCAAAAAAATAACTAGTAATACTAATAGCCAACACTAATGCAGAATTATAATACTAATTATACAATTAGCAATCTAGTACCTGTAAAATAGTTAGCAATTTATAATTTTGGGTAAACCAGATATTAAATGTAAAACTCATGATATGCAAACTTCTTAAATGCTAATGAATAACTGCAAATTAAATTCTTGTTTAACTTTGGAAGCATAAAAGTAAACATTTTTCTTTTGTTGTTTAGAGAACCCTGTATATCTTCCCACGTGGTGCTCAAGAAAAATATATATTACTGAAAAACATAAATACACATAGACACACCAGAGCACAAGAAGAACTCTGAATATTATACCTGTATCAGCTTCGTGTTCTTTATTCTCATCTGTAAGGGGGTTGTCATGAAGCTTCAAATAGATTTCTATAGCAATTCTTGCTGCCTTGAAGTAAAATGGATGCTGTCGAAGTACATCTTCTAGTTTTAATAAGTCCACATATGATCTAAGGGTAATCTTCCTCATACAGTATGTATGAAAGTCAAACTGGTCATCAGTGATTTCTATAAAATGCTAACAAAATTATCTTTTTGTTATTATACCGAAGTACAGCAATGGCTAAGAAAACTATAAAATCGAAGGCTTGGAATACTTGTTACTTTGGCATGAAAAAACTAGTAAAATTTAAAAAAAAAAAAAAAAATTACAATTATTCAACAGGAATATTTTGCATTTCAAATAAGCAAATACAGTTAGCTATTGTCTAGCACAGGATATGGCATACTGAAGGCATTGAATCATTTGTTGAAAAAGGAAGCTTTAAAACTATATTTATTCATTATCCCTTCCTTAATTATACTTAAAGCTGTTGTGACAACATCAAACATAATTTATTAACATACATAGTAGTGCAAGAAAGTAGATTCACATGTTAAACATTGAGTTTTTATATTTAGAATAATTTGCAAAGGATTACAATATGTATTTGGTAATTTTTTTTGAGGATACAAATCTGAATCCTATGCAATGTGATGCTGGTATGTGGGAAAAAATCAATTAGCAAGTAAGTCAAGCAATCAGGAACCTGATGCATTTCAACTAAGCTTTGGTATTCTATACTTGACAATATTACAAATGTGAAAATAGTTATATAAACTACGTTTATCTTTGTAAAACACAAAAAAGAAAAACCAACCACTAGTCATGGAAATGAGTCAGAAGTGAAGAGGATTAAGAAAACAATTTTATCAAAAAGCATGAAATTACATATGCTATAGAAGAAATACTGTGAAAAGTCTTCAACTTTTATATCTTACCAAGGGTATATGGCATCATCAATAAACTCTACAATGAACAGGATCCTAGGAGTAATTTAATCAGCTGTGTATGTACTACTAAAGCAGCAGCAGCAATTTGAAAGGTTCAAAAATCAATAAAAACATAGCCAAGATACAAAATTTCTATCAAGTTTTTTAAAAAAGCTTTTTTTTTTTTTTTTTTTTTTTTTAAAAAAAAGAATTCTTACAGAAAGATAATAGAGATCCTGGCTGAAAATGTAGTCTATATTTCCATTATGAAAACTGAAAAAAGTGAATACTGATTTTAAAAAGCACCTACTATGAATTATAAAGAGGTAGAAGAGAAAAAAACTATGAAATTTGTCCAAAACCATCAACAGAATAAAACGAGAAAACGTTTATGTAGAAGGTACTTACTCTCTCAATCTCATGACATTTCTTAAGTGCTTCACCAAATTTATTCATTGCTTTATAAGCCTGGGCACATTCTGTTTGGAACCACATGCACTGCATTTCATTCAAATTCTCTACCGCTGATGTTCCTTCCTATACAAAAATTAAGTATTTTCAAGATCATTTTTTATCAAAGACATTCTACCACAGAATTTTAAAAAACAAACAAAGATGTTCCGCTGATTTGGACTCTCAAAAAAAATTTTTAAAACATTCTTAAAGAATAGTTAACATGGGAAAGCAACTGAAATTCTCTAACCACTAAAAATAATTTGTAGTTTCACAAGTGATTAAACAAAAGGTCTACATAACTGAGGGTAGCGATTAGTACAAGAAAAAGACCACCACCACATAGCAGGTATTCAATAAATATTAGTTCCCTTGACCCCTAAAAAATTCATCTGAACATACATCAATATAAACCAGTTTAAAAGTCCACTGTACAACCCTCTAAAAGGAAAATCCTCTGTACCAATGTCAACTCCAGTGTCTTCTGATATAGCGATTTAATTAAAATCCTGGCTATTTTGATGTCTAAAATATTAAAGATAAACTTTGAAAAATAAGCATGGTACACAAGTATGAACTGGCTCGTGTCTTCTTTATTCATAATTAAGAACACTAGTTGTACAAACCCTTGTAAACTTTGAGCACATTTCTTCAGCTTCTTTAATTAGGTTGGCTTTTAGCATGTATTTTGCACATTTGGAGTTGATAAATCTGTCTGCTGTGTCTAAGGCCTGGGCCTCATCCATCCACCTTGCAGCTTCTTTAATATTTCCAGCGTGCTTACAAGGTACAAAAGCAAAATAAGCCGGTTAGTATGCTAAGTTTACTGTGCAGGTAATTCATTATCTGTTGATAAATAATTTAAAAACAAATGAAAGTAAAGGCACTCTTGTGACTCTCAGATGTTAATCAATATAAAATAATGCATTCTTCCATAATATAAGTTCTGATTCCTTTTTCCAGCCTTCTAGAATTTAAGCTGACAGTTAAGACTTATTTTAATAGTTTTGTCTACTGTTAATATCGCCATTGCCTAAAACTGCCTGGCACATAGTAAAAATACTCAAAAATAATTGTTAAAGAATAAATAAGGCTGGGGGCCGTAGCTTGCTCCTATAAATCCCAGCACTTTGGGAGGTCGAGGCGGGTGGATCACCTGAGATCAGGAATTCGAGTCCAGCCTGGCCAACATGGTGAAAACCCATCTCTACTAAAAATACAAAAGTAAACCAAGGGTGGTGGCGCATGCCTGTAATCCCAGCTACTTGGAAGGCTGAGGCAGGAGAATCACTTGAACCCAGGAGGTGCAGGTTGCAGTGAGCCGAGATTGTGCCACTGCACTCTAGCCTGGGCGACAGTGAGGCTCCATCTCAATAAAAAAGAATAAATAATAATAGAAACCTTTTTTTTTTTTTTGAGATGGGAGTCTCACTCTGTCACCCAGACCGGAGTGCAGTGGCGCAATCTTGGCTCACTGCAACCTCCGCCTCCGGATTCAAGCAATTCTCCTGCCTCAACCTACCAAGTAGCTGGGATTACAGGCATGCGCCACCACGCCTGGCTAATTTTTGTATTTTTAGTAGAGACGCGGTTTCACCATATTTGGCCAAGCTAGTCTTGAACTCCCGACCTTGTGATCCACCCACTTTGGCCTCCAAAAGTGCTGGGATTACAGACATGAGCCATAGCTCCTAGCCAATAATATAAATCTTTAAATCAAAACATAATTAAATGTGAAAGTCATAAAAGGCATGGCCAAATCTCTAAGCTAAAGGGACCATGGAAACATTACTGATTAGGACCATTAGTAGACATTCCCCAATGTTTCTCATTCTAAGTTACCTAACTAGTCCATCTGGCAAAGCCTCAAAACTAATGAGCCATAATCTAATTTTAAAAAGTGCTTCTTGGCACATGTATACCTATGTAACAAACCTGCACGTTGTGCACATGTACCCTAGAACTTAAAGTATAATTTTTAAAAAATCTAAAAATAAAAAAATTAATAATTATAAATGAATAAATAAATAAAAAATAAAAAGTGCTTGTTTAGCCAGATGCGGGGGCTCATGCCTATAATCTCAGCACTTTGGGAGGCCAAAACAGGTGGATCACTTTAGGCCGGGAGTTCAACACCAGCCTAGCCAACATGGCGAAACTCCGTCTCTACAAATAACACAAAAATTAGCTGGGCATGGTGGTGCATGCCTATAATCCCAGCTACCACTCCGGAGGCTGAGGCATGAGAATCACTTCACCTGGGAGGCAGACATTGCAGGGAGCTGAGATTGTGCTACTGCACTCTAGCCTGGGTGATACAGCAAGACTCTCTCTCTCAAAAAAAAAAAAAAAAACTTCTTAAGTATTACTTAATTTCATTATTTTCTTGCTAAATAAATTACTGGTTTATTGTCAGTCCCTCAAGAGCTTTCATTACTAAATTTTATTTTCAGTAAGACAGAGAAAAGCCAACATTACTTTAAGATGGTGCTAAAATATATGACTAAAAATTATCAAGCAAGGCCCAGGAGTTGAGAAGTCAAAAGAGATAACTTGTAGAATTCACAATAGAATCTTCACAGTTTCACTTCATTAACATTGCCAGATACTGATATGTTACCATACTCAAATGTTAATAGAAATATACATTTCACAGCAAACAAAATTTCTTTTGGATTACCTATATACTCTTACTCTCCAAACCCAAGAGAATTACCAGATACATGTGAATACATATACATTAATGTATGTACGTAAGTATGCGTGTGTATACGGATATAGATAAATGACCAAATTAGCATGACCATGACAAGTCTCAAAGTAATTGGACTGAGAAATGTACTAAACTTGTTATTTCGTGTTTTTTGAGTTATCAAATGTCACTTTTCCTACATTTAGAATGTATAAAATAGAGAGAAAAAATTCATGACAAGTCCCATTACCTCATAAGAAAACAGAACAAAAGATTTTTACCTTATAGATTTTAGCTTTCACGAGAAACAGTTCTATTAATGTAGGTGTACTTTCAATAGCAGTATTTATGTACTCCAGAGCGATAGATGGCTGACCAATTTTGTCATAATGTTGTGCCAAGTAGTACTGGACCCAAAGTAATGTGGTTGGTGGTTCCTCCTTTCCATCATCTTAGGAGAAGAGGGAGAGAGGGAAAAGAAACCAAGGTGAGGCATTACATATATTAAGAGCACCCCCCAAAATGGTTCCTATGTTTATTAATAAGGGAGGTACTATGAAAGGAGTTTATTTATGTATCTAGCTATAAAACTCCCCCTAAGTTTATAAGATCTTTGGAAAAGTCTGTATTTTCTTTTCTGTATCCTTACAACCCCTAGCACAATCCCTTGCATATAATAACTTCACGGAACAAACATGGGAGATAAATAAGGTCTAACTACCTAGAAAGAAAACTGAAACAGGTAGAGGGGAGACAAGCTGTACTAGAACTATGAGAGCATACTGATCAGGATGTTATTTACAAAAGGGGAAAAATTTAAAATGTTCTCCATTCATATGAGGTTAAAAAAAAAAAAAGCCCTGGCTGTTTAATTGAGTTTCTAGCTAATGCACCAAACTGTATATAAATATACTTGTAATGTGGTTATTTTGAATTTGGTGATTATATTCTTAATATATTTTAATATGCTAAATATGCAAAGATGCATAATTTAAGTCAAATAAAAACTATACCCCAAAAATGGGATGACAAGCAAAAAAATTTTTATATTTTAGTTCATGATTTAATTTTAATATACTCACAAGAAAATGTGTAAGTTAAATATACAACCCACACATTAAAAAATTCTTTTTAAATACAAATTTCTAAAATCTGAGAACTGATACGTGCTTTCAAAGAAAGCAATAGATTGCTGTTTTTTAAAATTTTTCCTAGTGAAAGCAGGATGGCTCAGTGGACAAATAATAGGAGTGGAACTCACCAACTCCTCATCTGATAGATCTGCAACAAAAGTGCTGCATATTCTTGGGCATGTCATTGAACCTCTTCCACATTTGTAAAATATGTAGGAAAATGCTGATAATCAAAGGAACATTATGATGATTAACCAATGAAATCATAGGAAAAAGTACTATTAAATTAATCTGAGACCTAGAAACAATGACCAACCCAATAGCAATATGCACCCAGGGTCCCATACTGGGCTTTCCCACTACAGGAACCAGAACTCCTAGGAAAAACAATTGATTCCAGATCTGCAGTGGCAGCGATAAACTGGAATATCTTGTCTTATTAACACCCAAGAAGTTATCAACTACTACTATGGTATGTAAAGAATAGGACCATTTGAGATTTGTAATGTGGTTATTTAGAATTTGGTAATTATATTCTTAACATATTTTAATATCATGCTGAATATGCAACATTCAAATATGCTTAACTCCATGAATTCATAATACTTTTAAAAAATGTATTTGCTGTCTTTGAAGGATGCTATTGAACCAACAATTCATTATTTTGAAAACTCGTAAAGAAATTTTAAAAAGCAGGGAGTGGGGAGAAAAAATCCATTTATCATGCTTTTCCTATGCAAACTGAAACATTGTGTAAGCACATAATAGAGGAAGAAAATTTTCTCTTTTAAAATAATAAAAAATTATAGAGTATCACCAGTCGGTAATTCTTAACAGTTGCTAACATATAAAACAAACACTGTATGCCTACTAATATGAGGAATGGAATTTATTTTATTTAATTTTTTAAAATTTTAATTAGCCACTGTGCTACTGGCTGCCATACTAGCAACAATCTTCTACATTGAACTACCAGTTTATAGGAAATTCAGAGGGCAAGGAATAATGTGTTAAGCAACACATGGGGTACAATCAGCAAACTCTAGACTGGGAAAACTGAAAAAAAAAAATTTCTTCAACAAATAAATTGCAGGAAAACGGACAGGGCAGAAACCCACAGATAAAAAGAGTTTAAGAGACATATCAACCAAATTCAAAGTACACATCTTATCTGGATCTTCATTCAAACAAACTTCAAAAACAGAAAGGCAAAAAAAAATTGACATTTATAACATAACTGGAAATGTGAACATGGACTGAATAGGTATGATTAAGAAAGTATTAATTTTTGTCAGGCACAGTGGATCATTCCTGTAATCGCGGCACTTTGGGAGGCCAAAGCAGGCAGATCACTTGAGGTCAGGAGTTCGAGACCAGCCTGGCCTGGCCAATACGGTGAGACCCTGTCTCTACCAAAAATACAAAAATTAGCCGGGCGTGGTGGCGGGCACCTGTCCCAGCTACTCGGGAGGCTGAGGCAGAAGAATCACTTGCACCTGGGAGGCGGAGGCTGCAGTGAACTGAGATCGTGCCACTGTACGACAGAGCAAGACTCCATTTCAAAAAAAAAAAAGGTATTAATTTTCAGGTATGAGAATGGTATTAGGTTACATTTTAGGTTAAGTCCTTCTCTTTAGACATACTGAAATATCCACAGATAAAATGATGTGATGTTTGGAATCTGCTTCAGAATAATGTGAGAGTCGAGAAAAGTAGGAGAGGCTATAAATAAATTCAATCATGAATTAAAAATTATTGAAGCTGAGTGCTGGGTAAAGAGAGGATCATTATACTGTTGCATTTGATTTTGTAGATGTTTTTAAATTTTTACATAACATTCTTTTCAATAAACTAATGTGAGGTGGGACACAGTGGCCCATGCCTATAATCTCAACACTTTAAGAGGCCAATGCAAGAAGATCACTTGAGCCCAGGAGTTTGAGACCAGCCTGGGCAACAAAATGAGACCCTATGTCTACAAAGAATTTAAAAATTAGCCTGGCATGATGGTGCATGCCTGTGGTCCCAGCTACACAGAGGGCAGAGGCAGGAGGATCGCCTGAACCCAGGAGGTCGAGGCTGCAGTGAGCTGTGTTCACACCACTGCACTCCAACCTGGGGAACAGAGCAAGATCGCGTCTCAAAAAAAAACCCAAAACACAAAAAACAAAGATAATGTAATTCTCTTCTAACCAAGTATCATCACACAATGTGCAAATTAATGGATGTCCCTCTTAAAGGGAAAAAAATTTAATGCACTATGCTTCCTGCCTAAGTAATAATACTGACCTTCTGATTAAGAATTTCACAATGTATTAAAATTTTCAAGATGTTTTTAAAACATAAAACTTGAGGACTTACCATTGGGGTTAAATAACCGGCAGCTTTTTAGAGAAGTTTCATAACCTACTACTAACTCTTCTATGATTGCCACCTAGAGTACAAACACACAAACACACTTTAATAGAAAAAATACAGTTACTATTCTTATGCAAAATGTGTTATTTTCTACTAAAACACTAAATAAACACTCCAACACACACACCCTCCTTTATTAAATATCTTAACCTCTAGATACAAATTTTAAAATACATCATACTTTTGCACAGGTGTGCATTAAGATGTAATTTTATAAAAGCTTATTGGTTACTCCTTTTCAGCTGAACCAGAAATCAGAAAAAGAGTTGGACAAAGACAGGCAATATTGTGGATGATCTATATCTTGATTCTTTTATCAAAGTTTGTATAAATGAACACCCACAATAAACATTTGCAGTTAAGAATTAAATGCTCTGTGAAAAGAGAAATTGTCTAAGTAGATGACAGTAATCAACTTTCAATTTCACAATCCAGGGTAAAACATTAGCAAAACTCAAAAAATACTTTGAGAGTTTGTGAGGTCCAGGAGAATGAGTGGCCATCCACAGTTAAGTTGAATGACCTCAACTTAACTGACTCAACAGACTAATAACACCTCTCCCCAAAACCTCAGTAAATTGTGAGGACTACTCACAACTGCAGCTAGGTTATTCTGGTGCACCCATGTTCCCTACTACAAGTTGAGCTACATGCCTACTAAAACTGTTTTGTTTTCTCAAACCTCCTTGCATCAGTTGCATTTATTATCCTAATGGCAGAATTCAGTATTGTGTAAACTTAAGATATGAGAATGAAAACGACTGTTCCCTAAGTTGAATACCAAGGAAAGACTAAAAAGATAAGTCAGGTATTTTTAACCAGTTTAGATCTAAATAAAAATACCTTAAGTAGAAGAAAATCATAAAAATATAGGATTCTATACATAAGACCACTTCATAAGCATCAAAGTCTGACTCTTTCAAAACTGGAAACAAAAGATCCTACTTGGCCACGCATGGTGGCTCACATCTGTAATCCCAACACTTTGGGAGGCCGAGATGGGTGGATCGCCTGAGGTCAAGAGTTCAAGACCAGCCTGGCCAACATGGTCAAACCCCATCTCTACTAAAAATACAAAAATTAGCCTGGTATGGTGGCACGTGCCTGTAATCCCAGCTACTCGGGAGGTTGAGGCAGGAGAATCACCTGAACCCAGGAGGCGGAGGTTGCAGTGAGCCGAGATCATGCCATTGCACTCCAGCCTGGGCTACAAGAGCAAAACTCCGTCTCAAAAAAAAAAAAAAAAAGATATTTTATGGATGTGATTTATGCAAGAAAAAAAAAGTGAAAGAGCAATAAAAAAGGCCCATACATTGAGTCTCCAACAAAAGACTGGCAAATAAAGGCACCTTATGTAATTCTGGTTAAAGTGTTTCTTATGTCTCATTTGTTCCATCTTTGACTCTTCAATGTAACTGATTTTTTAGAATCCAACCAATATGTATTGATGACACTGTACTTATAAGCAAAATAGTCTAAATTAAGATTAAAATACCCTTGGCCGGGCATGGTGGCTCACGCTCGTAATCCCAGCACTTTGGGAGGCCAAGGTGGGCAGATCATTTGAGGTCAGGAGCTGGCCAACATGGTGAAACCCTGTCTCCATTAAAAATACAAAAATTAGCCAGGCATGGTAGTACACGCCTGTGATTCCAGCTAGTTGGGAGGCTGAGGCACAAGAATTGCTTGAATCCAGGAGGCAGAGGTTGCAGTGGGCCGAGGTCATGCCACTGCACTCCAGATTGGGTGACAGAGCAAGACTCAGTCTCAAAACAGAAAAAAGTTAAAATAACCTCTAAATAAGCATTCTGAATATTATTAACATGTAGCTGAAAGAGTAAGCTGACTTACTAGAACATCAAAAAAACTCTTCTGAACAGAACTTTTTGTCTATCAAATTTAAAATGGAGAAAGATGACTAAGCTAAAACTTAAAAAAAAAAAAAACCTCTGGCTTCTGACTATGAACAGGACTAAAGAAAATGGTGAAGAAATCATTACCTTATCAACTTTTCATAACCTACAGTTACTCATTAAAAGTTTATAGCAGAAAGGAAACAGAAAACAAGTAAGAAATAAGTCACTGTCTAAAGAAAAAAAAAAAGGATGAAATGGAAAAAAGAGGAATCAGAAGCATTTAAATTGCAAACTGGGAAGACTGACACGAGATTCACGAAACATGTACTACTGTGCACAGATAATCGAGAATCAATAATTCCAAATACCGAGCAAAGAAATGGTAGCCAAAAGAAAATATCATATTACACTTTACCTTTTCTTTGTCTTTGTATAATGATCTTAAAGTATTGAAGACTGGTGGGCAACCCTTGCTGAAATTCATCCTTAGGAACTTATCCAAACATTCTTTAAACTTCTCACCTTGGAAGAGAAAAATCCTTTTGGCTTATATTTATCAAATAATTACTTACATTTACCAAAGTATTTACTTACATTTACCAACTTACATTTAGTAGAGTTGTTAGACAACTCTAACAATGTATAGCTTAAACTTAATATGCATACTCATACTTAAAACCAAGAAAAGAAACTTTAAATCATAAAAGCATTTTTATTCCTTTGAAATTATTCTCACTTACCAGATAAAAAGTTTAATGGCAGCCTTCTTGGCACCAGTCCCCTGGGATACTTAGTCCAGGCCTCCTCGTAAATTTTCAGCCTTTCTAACATATTAGCTGCAGACAAAGAAAAATTCTTTGTTATATGTAATTATAAACTGCATTTTTTTTTTCTGGAAAATTACGAACTTCTCAAAATATATTAAAATTTTAATATTTAAAAGAAAATTGGAATTATTCGTAATCTTATACCTACTATTTCAACAATTATTTTAGACTATTTCTTTTCAATTTTTTTTATCTTAAGTACATAATTATCTTTATCCTGTTCTGCTTTAGGTAGGCTTTTAAAACCTGAGAACTTCTTTAGTTCTGAAAAAGCCTCGGTTATGATGTTTCCATATTTTGCTGCTTCTCCTACCATTCTCCTTAGCTTTTCCCCTCTAACTCCTCTCCTCTGATTTTGGTCGTGGCTTCTCTTCCATTCTATTAAAATTTTTATTTCAGTAAGTAGGTTTTTCATTTCAGATTCCTAATTGGTACTACTCCTAACTATTCATGTTTCATGGCAGCAATTACCTCTATCTTAGACTCCTCCATCATCTCTACTCTTCCTTTTGCAGACAGTGGTGATTACCATTCCTTGCTGGTGTTCCTAAAACAATCTGAGAATCTTTATTACAAAGTAATCTGCAACAAGAGGTTTCTCTTGTATATTTCAATGGCTCACAACCAGCCTTGAAGGAAACAAATCAGATCACCTCTGCTGAGGATCCTGCCTATTTGTTTCTGGGCCTGTTCCCAAAAGTGGATCCCATTTATAGGACAGAGTGACTGGGGGAGCACAGAGAGTCTGAATCCAAGTTTGACTGACAGAAATTTAACCCCTCTTCCCACAAAGGAACAGTGATGCTCATTCAGCCTGGCTACATTTATGTGACCCTGGCAAGTCACTTTGATGCAGCCACAGCTTACCACAGAGCTTATTCTTGCTTTTAAGAATATATCTCCATTTCTGTCCATGGAAATTTTCTTTAAGAGACAGAGTCTCACACCATGTTGCCCATGCTGAGCTCAAACTCCTGGGCTCAAGCAATCCTCCCACCTCGGCCTCCCAAAGTGCTGTGATCATAAGTGTGAGCCCCTACACTTGGCCTCCTTTCATGTTTTTGATGCTACTATGCATTTGTGAATTTTTTTCTAAAGTTGCTGCTAAATTATTTTCTCAACCATTCTATAAATCTGTAGAAGAAAGGTTTCGGAACATGCTCAATCTGTCATATTAAATAGAAGTTTGCAAGTGTACTTTTGTATTCAGACTTTTTTTTTTTTTTTTGAGACACAGTCTCGCTCTGTTGCCCAGGCTGGAATGTAGTGGCACTATGTTGGCTCACTGCAACCTCCGCCTCCTGGGTTCAAGCAGTTCTCGTGCCTCAGCCTCCCAAGTAGCTGAGACTACAGGCACATGTCACCACGCCAGGCTAATTTTTTGTATTTTAGTAGAGACGGGGTTTCACCATGTTGTCCAGGCTGGTCTCGAACTCCTGAGCTCAGGCAATCCATCCACCTCGGCCTCCCAAAGTGCTGGGATTACAGGCAGGAGCCACTGCACCTGGCCTGTATTCAGATTTTGAATCAATTCTTAACCACTATTATTCTAGTTGTACTTTTCAATGAGTAAATAAAATATATATTAACAAAAGAAACAATAAAACTTTGTAAGTTTTAAACAATACTACCTGGCTTAAGTGCTTTTTCTAAGCCTTTGTAATAGGCCCAGTTTTCAGGATTTCTCTCTTGCAATCCTCTGTAAACATCTGCAGCATCTTCCAAACGACATAGTTGCAACAGAAGTTCCCCTGATTAAAAATAGAAAAAAAAATTAAATATCTGAGAAAACCTTCTAATTAGAATTTTAACTTTTCCTCAAATGTTCTCTTAAAATCTTATTACAAATCAATGCTGCTAAGTAGATGGACCTGGTATCCTCCTGAGTTCCCAGTTCCCTTAAGATCATTTACCAAGTTATTTTATCGTCTCCTTCCTTTTCTGAAGTTCACATTATTTAGAAATGCCATCCTCTTCACATCCTCAATTTATTCAGAAAATCTGTCCAACGCCAGGCCAGTTTCTCACATTCACTGAACACACTGTCACCAAGCCATCTTCTACTGCTCAATTATTCCTGATACCATATGGAACAACTTCAGCATCCAGATTAATGACTCAATCCAATATCCTAACCTTATGATCCCTTAATCAGCTACAAAACAATTTTGCCATAGCAGTCCTTAATCTGGTCACATTCAAAACCACCTAAACTTTCCCTTTTAATGTCTTCCAAGAAGCAAACAAGCACCCTATTTTAAGCTTAATTGCTTTTCTTTCTTTTTGTCTCACTAATCCTACTATTCAACTTCAGAGAAAAAACTATCAGCCTAACAGCAACTTGCCAACTCACTGTTTGCCTTCCCTGGGCTGCATGACCCATCACATCCCTGAATGATATTAGCAGCCCCAATTATCAAAAATCAATCTTAAAACCTAGGCTCTTTTGTTTACTAATTTTAAAGCCCAGATCATCCCAACTGTTTACTTGCTCCACACATTCTCATGGAAGGAAACAAACCAGATGAACAGAGACAGTGGTTTCACTATTATATATGAGCTCCAAAGCCATATAAGCTTCAAATATTCAGGATTCCTTTTTTCTATCCTTAATGTGCTTCCCTTCATCCAAGGTATTATTTTTAAGCCACTATTTCACCCTTGCATCCTTCACTCTCTGTTGCATCTTTCGCTCTCATTTGATAATAAAAATGAACACTTATTGAGTACTTACCATGTGCCCATGACTTTTTTTTCTTTGTGACACCATCTCGCTCTGTCACCCTAGCTGGAGTGCAGCGGTGCGATCGATCATGGCTCACTGCAGCCTTGGCCTCCTAAAGCGATCCTACCACCTCAGCCTCCCTAGTAGCTGGAACTACAGGAATGTGCCACCATGCCTGGCTAATTTTTGTATGTTTTTTAGAGATGGTTTTTCGCCATGTTGTCCAGGCTGGTCTTGAGCTCCTAGACTCAAGTGATCCACCCACCTTGGCCTCCCAAAGTGCTGGGATTATAGTTGTGAGTCACCATGCCCAGCCACCAGTGACTTTTAAACATTTCACATGCATTAACTAATTCAATCTTCAGAACTCTATGAGATAGATTACTATTACTTTCATCACTTTAAAACTTAGAGGACTTAAGTAAACTTCCTAAGAGTCTTGCAGATAGTGATAGAGTTAGGATTTGAATCCAAGCAATTTATCTGAAAGAGCAGATATACATTCATTCTTTCTTTTTGAAGACAGGATCTCATTCTGTCACCCAGACTGGAGTGCAGTGGTGCAACCCTGGCTCACTGCAGCCTCAACCACTTGGGCATAAGCAATCCTTCCACCTACCGCAGCCTCCTGAATAGCTGGGACTACATATGTATGCCAACACATCCAGCTAATTTTTTATTTTTATTTTTTGTAGAGATGAGGCTTCCTTATGTTGCCCAGGCTGGTCTCGAACTCCTGGGCTCATGTGATCCTCTGGTCTCAGTCTCCCAAAGTGCTGGGATTACAGACATGAGCCACCATGCCTTACAAGCCCATATGCTTAGTATCTGTACCAGTGGTTCTCAACCAGGGGCAGTTTTACCAACATTTAGCAATGTCTGAAGACATTCTGTTTGTCTCAGTAAGGGTGTTGAGTACTACTGGCATCTAACGGGTATAAGCTAGGAGCGCTACTAAACATCCTACAATGCACAGAAGAGATCTTCACCCTCAACAACTCAGGCCCAAAATGTCAACATTGCCGAGGTTAACAAAGCCTGCAACTATACTAACCAAAAGTCAACTTCATCAAAAACACTAAAAATAACCTGCAGCTGAGTATGATGGCTTACACCTGCAGTAGGAGGCTGGGGATGGGGTTTGAGGGGAGGATCATTCGAGCCTTGTTCAAGTCCAGCCTGGGCAACACAGCAAGACCTCACCTCTAAAATAAAAAATAAAAATAATCTGCACCTTTACTCCCCTCTACACTATACCCATCCTCTTTTCCTTCCCTCTGTCTTCTACCTTTTCTGAGCAGGAGGAACTGGTGGTATAAGAATAAACAATAAAAAATTTTGCCTTGGCTGGGCACGGTGGCTCACACCTGTAATCCCAGCACTTTGGGAGGCTGAGGTGGGCAGATCATCTGAGGCTGGAAGTTCAAGACCAGCCTGACCAATATGGAGAAACCCCATCTCTACTGAAAATACAAAATTAGCCAGACATGGGGGCGCATGCCTATAATCCCAGCGACTCAGGAGCTGAGGCATGAGAATCACTTGAACCCGGGAGGCGGAGGTTGCGGTGAGCCGAGATCGTGCCATTGCACTCCAGCCTGGGAAACAAGAGTGAAACTCCGTCTCAAAAAAAACAAATTTTTTTTTTTTGCCTAACTGTGCCCATTCATCCACTCTAAGAAGTTCCTGAGTGATCTTGACCATCTTATCTTCTCCCCAACTATCCCTACCAACAACACTGCCTTGAATTTCTAAAGATCGCTAGAATTTCCAAAGATTGATTCTACCCTCACTTCCCTTCTATTCTCTTTATATACCCTGTCCCATTACCTAACTCAAAGTAGGTATTCAATACATATTTTGTGGAATGAGCTGATAGCCTCATTTCTCATGTCATGTAGAAAATGGAAGCAATTAGAAGGAACTCCAAAATACCCATTACATCTACACATTTACTTGCCTGCCACTTATACTCCACCACCACTTGTTGATGTGGATGAACTATTCATGTTCTTACCTAAGATTAATCCTTCACATGACATCAATCTACCACATGACATCCTCTCTACTGTATCAAATATTCTATCTCTGTTGGATCACTCCCCACTCAGCACAAATACACACTATGAAAAAAACAAAAACGGCCGGGCGCGGTGGCTCAAGCCTGTAATCCCAGCACTTTGGGAGGCCGAGGCGGGTGGATCACGAGGTCAGGAGATCGAGACAATCCTGGCTAACATGGTGAAACCCCGTCTCTACTAAAAATACAAAAAACTAGCCGGGCGTGGTGGCGGGCGCCTGTAGTCCCAGCTACTCGGAGGCTGAGGCAGGAGAATGGCGTGAACCTGGGAGGCGGAGCTTGCAGTGAGCCGAGATCGCGCCACTGCACTCCAGCCTGGGTGACACAGCGCGAGACTCCGTCTCAAAAAAAAAAAACAAAACAAAAACAAACAAACAAAAAACTTTTTGAGCCTGCATCCCATTTCATCTACCAGCACCCCCATTTGTTTCCTTTACAGCAAAACTCCTCAACTGAGTCATGTATGCTTCCTATCTTCAGTTCCTCTACTCTCAATCTCTTTTAAATAGACTTCATGTTTGGGCTTTTACCATCCTTCTTCTAGAGGCTCAGAAAGTGCTTTTGTTAAGGTCACCAATGCCTTCTAAATTGCTAAAAATCCACTGGTCAGTTGTGAGTCCTTTATCTAATTTGATCTATCTGCCATTCTTCCTCATTAATACAGTTATCAAAGGGATCAAATGAAACAATCTGTCATTTATTTCCATAAAGAAACTTGAGGCCCAAGCCTTGACCCTGGTCACAGAGCTACTTAGTGGCCAATGAGGCAAGTTTTTTCCAGACTTGTAATCTTTCCAGTAAGTCAGAAATTTCCCTCCTTTATGATTAACAGACTACTAAAGTATGACTACTTCAAATGAAAGAAGTTTGTCTTGGATCTGCAGTTCACAAGAGAGCTCCCTACAGAAGCCTTAGACTTCCAGTTGTTCTTGTCAGTAGCAATATCCTCTGATGAAAGTTCATCTGGCAAACAATGGCTATACCTATTATGCACATGGATGTATACTAAACTTTTCCAGTGTTCAACCTCAAGGTGAACCAAGGGAATTTGAAACCAGCAAACTTCAGTTCCCTAGACTAGCAAGGACAAAGCAGCATTTCAGAAGGTAATTTTTTTAAAAACTCACTTGTCCTTTCATTACTTGTTATTCTTCTTTCATTTTCTATAATCACACCCTCAACTTCTAAAACTGTTAAGACTCGTTTTTCTCAGCCCTCTGCTGAGTGGAATCTAACCCTTCTATCACAGTCTACACATTATGAACCCAAATCTCTGCTCTCCCTTTCTTCCAGAATTCATATTCTTTTTATGTCATCAAAGACATTCAGATTAACCATAAAGACTCTCAGAAATATCCTACATGTATTTTAGTAAAGACTGATTCATCAATATATATTATTAGCAATACATCTGGCACACACTACATACACTGTAATTAATAAACTATTTCTAAGAAATGTAATCCTCTGTCTTATAAAACTAATTGTCTCTTATGTTTTGATTAAATTCCATATTTTTCATACAAAGATATTTTAAAGAATGTTATCAGTCATTTCATTCAACTACTTTTTATTGTTCACAATCAACTTTCTCCTCTATCTACAATATTGTTTAAATGTACATTTTCCCACATTACAAATTATTCAAAGTATATGAGTAAGAAATAGATTTTCTATCATCAAAAAGCTAAATTATATGAAATTGTCAGCAGCAACTAGATTTTTCAGCCTTGCTCTCTGTATTTCAATATTAGAATTAATGACATTGTTTTAAAAATACCTTTGGTTTCTTCTACAGCAAGTTTATCACAAATCTGCTTTTCATAGGTACAAAGATGTTCCAAAGCTTCTCTATAGAGACCTGCTTCCCGAAGAACTTGATTCTGATATAAGAGTAATTCACTATATTCATAATCCACCTTATCAGGGGATGTCTGCATATGGATATAAGGAATACTGACAGTAAGAATTTTATTTTCACATCAGAAAATTGTTCACAATACTCAAAAACATGTAAGAAGTCAAAAGATAACATCTGGTTGAAAAAACTAATTTCAAAAATATTCTTAAGTATCTGTCTATGGAGCAACTAAGTAAATAATGACAACATTAGGATATAACAGGTTGAAGAAAATAATAATCCACAAGTCCTTACATACAATAAACATGGGGAAGAAGGGAAAGCTCTTAATCAGCAGTAGAATACCAAATAATAAACCTACAAGGAATGACAAGAGTTAAGAGAATCACCATTTGCAACTATCATAGTAATAGTTGATTCACACAAGACTCAGCAGTAGAATACCAAATAATAAACCTACAAGGAATGACAAGAGTTAAGAGAATCACCATTTGCAACTATCATAGTAATAGTTGATTCACACAAGAATCATAATCAATGAATGCCAAAACTAGAGGGCGAAAGTTTGATGAGCAACAGACTCTTCAGTCTCAAACTGCATATTAAACACAGAGAGAGAAAAATAAGTTTACAGTTGCAAATACAACTTTCACCATGTAATCAAATGGAACAAACTGATGGCATGTGCCTCTTGATGTAACGAACTGAGAAGGACCCAACATCATTTATGTGGTTTCCTGCCAAAATTACAAGACTCTATCTAACAATGAGGAACCATCAGAAAAATCCAAACTGAGGGACATCCTACAAAAGCACAGCCTTCTTCAGAAATGTCTATGTCATAATACACAAAGGAAGTTTTCAAAACTGTTTCAGATTAAAAGAGGCTAAAGAGAAATGATAACTAAATGTAAGGTATGATTCTTAATTGGATCCTGCAATGAAATTAAATTGCTAGAAAGGCTATAACTAGGACAATTAGTAAATTTTGAATATGGGCTGGGGATAACAGTCTATCAATGTTAAATTTCCTAATTTTTATAATCTATCCATATAATACTATCTAGAGAACTGACAACTGTACAGTTATTTTTAGAAAATACACACTAAAGCATTTAGGGGTAAAGGAGCACGATGTCTTCAATTACTCTCTAACGTTTAAGGAAGAGAATTAAAATAGATAAATAGATACACAGATTTTTAAAGTAAATGCACCAAATATTAACAATTAGTTTAGTATGAATGAACCCCTATGTAGAGTTCTTCGTGCTATTCTTGCAACTTTTCTTTAAGTTTGAAACTATTTCAAAATTAAAAGTAAGCCAGACAATGCCCTTTTTTTTTTTCAGTTATACTTAGAATCAGACTTAGTAAAATGGCTTCTAGTTATTATTACCTGTTGTGTTTTCCTAAATTCTTCTAAAATCTTTGCTGCCATTTCATAATCTTCTAATAAATGGTAAGCAATAGCATAACCAATCCATGATGCTCTCTGTGCAGGTCGAAGCTGAAGTAATTGGTATCTCGTTTCCTGGAAAATAATAAACACTTTTTCTTAGGTTTTCAGTAACAGCAAGTGCTCCTTTAATATTAGGCCAGGCGCAGTGGCTCACGCCTGTAATCCCAGCACTTTGGGAGGCTAAGGAGGGCGGATCATGAGGTCAAGAGATCGAGACCGTCCTGGCCAACATGGTGAAACCCCGTCTCTATCAAAAACACAAAGATTAGCTGGGCATAGTGGCGCACGCCTGTGGTCCCAGCTACTCGGGAGGCTGAAGCAGGAGAATCACTTGAACCTGGGAGGCAGAGGCTGCAGTGAGCCAAGATGCGCCACTGCACTCCAGCCTGGCGACAGAGTGAGACTCCGTCTCAAAAGAAAAAGAAAAAGATCATATTAATTTATCCCACAACCCTAAGCATTTTACAACACAATGATGGGAACAATAATAGAAAACACTTCAAACATCCATATTGTGTAGCTTTATGGAGGCAAAGAAATATTTGTTAAGAACATAATGAAGCCTCCAAGCTAATCTTAGACATTTTTTAAACTTAAGACCAGATTTAAGTTTTTAAAACTTAAGACCAAACTTAAGATCCTTCTTATTTCTTGATCTGCTTACTCCAAGAAAAGAGACAGGATGGAAAGAACAGCACAAAGGAAAAATATTCAAAAATTTTTTTAAAAATTAAGTGTCCAACTACAGAGTTAAGATATATTTGGAGAAAAATTCAGCAGGTACTATCATATAAAAAGGAAAGAATAAGAAAGAGGAACTAAATAGATCTAACACTAATTTAAGGGTTAAAACTGAAGCTACAAAAATATATTAGACTCAGAGCAGGTAGAAAGAAGAAACAAAACATTTGCTTTTGCCAGGTGTGGTGGCTCATGCCCGTAATCCTAGCACTTTGGGAGACTGAGGCAGGGCGGACTGCCTGCACTCAGGAGTTCGAGACCAGCCTGAACAACATGGTGAAACCTCATCTCTACTAGAATATAAAAAATGAGCTGGGCATGGTGGCACATGGCTGTAGTCTCAGCTACTCAGGAGGCTGAGGCATGAGAACCGCTTGAACCCAGGAGGTGGAAGCTGCAGTGAGCACAGATCGTGCACTCCAGCCTGGGCAACAGAGTAAGACTCTAATGTCTCAAAACAAAACAAAAAAATTGAGGGCCAAGTAAATATTAAAGAGTTACATGTCAATACCAGATAAAAGCATTGTTTATTTGAGGAGTACTGATGTTAATTTTTTTTTTTGGACAAGAGTTTCGCTCTGTTACCCAGGCTGGAGTGCAGTGGCACGATCTCGGCTCACTGCAACCTCTGCCTCCTAGGTCCATGCCATTCTCCTGCCTCAGCCTTCCGAGTAGCTGGGACTACAGGTGACCGCCACCACACCCGGCTAATTTTTTGTATTTTTAGTAGAGACAGGGTTTCACCGTGTTAGCCAGGATGGTCTCGATCTCCCAACCTCGTGATTCACTCGCCTCGGCCTCCCAAAGTGCTGGGATTACAGGCGTGAGCCACCGCGCCCGGCCTGATGTTAATTTGTATCAAATTAAGTCAATCCTACACAGTAGGCAAAATCTGCCTCACCATAAAATAATTTATTTTTAAAGATCTGATTATTCCAATCATAAACACAACCACTACGGTAGGAGGGAAAAAAGTTCAATTAAATTATCTTTAAAATGAAACCAAAAATTTCTGTATCAGAAAGTACTCAAAGTTGTACATATTTTCCCCTTAGAATTTTTTTTAAAAAGTCCATTTTACTTACCCTATAACCCTCAAGATCTCGCATCTGAATCTGTAGTAAGGAAAGGTCCCTTAAGATTTGAAGATTGTCTTTATCCCATTTTAGTGCATTTCTGTAACACTTAATGGCTTCATCATACTTCTTGTCTGACCTCTGAAGAAGGCCATAAACGTGCCAACCTAAAGAATTTAGTTAAGGATACAACCTACAAGTCAAAAATTACTATTCCAAATGACTTCCCAAGAAACTTGGAGAACTACAGCCATTTATAAAATTACAAGCTTAAAAAGAGGGAGGGGGAGGGAGAAAGGGAGATTGATTTCAAAGATATAAAGCAGTTTAATACAGTGGAAAAGAGCACAGCTTTTGGAGCCAGAGAAAATTAGGTCTAGCCTGCCTTATCAGCTCTGTAACCCTGGACAAATCAGTCTCATTAAGTTTCCTCATTACTAAAATGTAAACAGAAATAGTCTATGCAGCAAATCATACTACTGACAACTAAATGGGATAACATATATAAACTGCTCACTGTCTGGCACAAAGTCAATATATATATGTAAGCAGTTACTATATTATTAATAGTAAAAGGAAAAAGAAGGAATGGGTCTTCATGGAATATAATTATGTAAAGTCATGAAGATTTTATTTTCTTGAACCAAAAGATCCTTAGGACAACCCTTAGTGTAATACAAAGTTTCTAAAACTCAGCCACATACAAAATAAAAACATTCGTTCATTTAACCATAATTATTAAAACTTCTTTTCCTTTTTTTGAGACAGGTCTTGCTCTGTCACCCAGTCTGGAGTGTAGTGGTGTGGTCTTTGCTCACTGCAACCTCCACTCCCTGCGCTCAAGTGATCCTCCCACCTCAGCCTCCTGAGTAGCTGCGACTATAGGCGCACACCAGCATGCCAGATATTTTTTGTATTTTTGGTAGATGGGACCTCGCCATGTTGCCGAAGATGGTCTCAAACTCCTGAGCTCAAGCAATACCTGCCTTGGCCTCCCAAAGTGCTGGGATTACAGGCATGAGCCCCCGCACCCAGTCTAAAACTTCTTAACAACTAAGATGTAGGTCATCAAAACAGCCTCCTATATTCAAAGATCTTAAAGTCTAGTAAAGGACAGATAAATAAGCAAAATTAAAATAGGCTGTAAAAACTGCTATAATGAAGGAAAAGTATTCCACTTCCCAAAAACAGCCCTTTTTCACTTTAGGTCTTGATTACTGTACCAGCTACCCAATCCACCTATCTTCAGTCTCTCTTCTTTTATTCTCCTACCAAAGTAACCGGGTTTTGTTGTGAGTTTTTTTATTGTTTTTTGTTTGTTTTTGAGATGGAGTCTCGCTGTCATCAGGCTGGAGTGCAGTGGCATGATCTCAGCTCACTGCAACCTCTGTCTCCCGGGTTCAAGCAATTCTCCTGCCTCAGCCTCCCAAGTAGCTGGGATTACAAGCATGTACCACCACGCCCAGCTAATTTTTGTATTTTTAGTAGAGACAGGGTTTCACCATGTTGGCCAGATGGTCTCAATCTCCTGATCTCGTGATCCACCGGTCTCCCAATTATTATGTTTTTTAAAAGAGACAGGGTCTTGCTCTATCACCTAGGCTGGAGTGCAGAGGCATGCTCATAGCTCACTGTAGCCTCAAACTCCTGGGCTCAAACAATCCTTCTACCCCAGCCTCCAGAGCAGCTAGGACCACAGGCACATGCCACCACCATATGCAGTTAATTTTTTATTTTCTATAGAGACGAGGTCTCACTATGATGCCCAGGCTAGTCTTGAACTCCTACCCTCAACTGATCCCCTTGCCTCAGCCTCCCAAAGTGCTGAGATTACGGGCATGAGTCACTGTGGCTGGCCCAAAATAATCTTTCTAAAACACACTCAAAAGAAAAAAGGAAGTCTTTCCTTTCCAGAAATTTATAATGTTTCTTTCTGAGATCAAGCTCAAACTTCAATCTGGCCAGGTGCGGTGGCTCACATCTATAATCCAAGCACTTTGGGAGGCAGTGGTAGGCGGATCACTTCAAGTCACAAGTTCAAGACCAGCCTGGTCAACACTGCAAAATCTCGTCTATACTAAAAATACAAAAAACACCCAGGCATGGTCACATGCACCTGTATTCCCAGCTACTCGGGAGGCTGAGGCAGGAGTATTACCTGAACCCGGGAGGTGGAGGTTGCAGTGAGCTGAGATCACACCACTCTACTTCAGACTGGGTGACAGAGTGAAACTCCGTCTCAAAAACAAACAAACAAACAACAACCTTCAATCTAACAACTTTTAGGCCAGAGGTCCTCAACAGAGTCAATAAAATACAGAATGTTGGCCGGGCATGGTGGCTCATACCTGTAATCCCAGCACTTTGGAAGGCCAAGATGGGTGGGTGGCTTGAGGTCAGGACTTTAAGACACCAGCCTGGCCAATATGATGACACCCTGTCTCTACTTAAAAAATACAAAAATTAGCCAGCTTGGTGGTGTGCACCTGTAATCCCAGCTACTTGGGAGGCTGAAGCAGGAGAATCACTTGAACCTGGGATGCGGAGGTTGCAGTGAGCTGAGATCGTGCCATTGCACTCCAGCCTGGAAGACAAGATCAAAACTCCATCTGAAAAAAAAAAAAAAAAAAAAAGACAAACAAACAAAAAAAATCCCAGAATGTTTAGGGTGGCAGGCATGAATGAAAAACAGATATTTAATATTACGCGTTTTTAAAGCAAGTCAAAATATTACAAATTTTATTTGAAAAATAATCTTGGTTTCCGCAATATAAATGACAAAGTATAACTGGATCAAATCCTCCCGGCTGTTTGGATCATGGTTTTATAAACTAGGAAACACTACCCATTAAAATCTAGCTCCCATTACCTATCTTTCCACTCCCTCCCATTTCTATCACTAATACCCTGTATTTCAGGACTTTACTTCTCTTAAATATTACAACAGCCACATAACTTGACTCTCATCTTCACCTCCTAAAAATCCTATCCCCACGGAGTTTAATACCGCCAAAAATTTCAAGAAAATTATGTCCATCAAGAGGAACTCAAATAAATCATAATAAAGACATTGGCAGAACACTACACAATCATTAAAAATTATGAAAAGACATCTATCTACGACAGTCTTAACAGTTAAGCCTTTACTTATCTTTCTAGTCCTCTAGTCACTCTCAATTCACATACTTCCACTTTACTGGATTAATGACAACTATTTGAATAAACCACAACATTTTATGTAATACTCCCAAATGTTCTGTAAATGTTTCTCATCAGTATCTTCCTTCACCAGACTATAAGTTCTTTGAGAGCAAATCTTTTCTTTGTCTGTACCAAGCCAAGGGCCTGGTAAACATCTGAAAAACTGCTAAATATTTCAGCACTTAAAATTGTGTCAGCCCACAAAATAGGTACAGAAATATTTGCTAAAGTCTATCTTAAAAATAGCAACCCACAATATTTTCTCTATCCTCCTTCAGATATTTCTATTTGCTCTTACTCTCCGTTAATAAAATATTTATCCAATATGGTACTTAGCATTATCAGTGGCTATGTTATATATCTCATCATTAAATCTTTAAACCAACACAGTGAGGTAAATATGATTACCCCATTTTACACATGAAGAAACTGAGCCCTAAGATCACACAGAAAGAAGCTGAAATGGGTTCTGAACCTAAGTGAGGCACATTCTAAGCCTATACTCCAAAAGCTTGTGCTCTAAACCAGGGTATTATAATGCCACTCTAATATTCCTTATTTTATATCCTTTTTCCTTTTGAGACCCACCACTTACCACTATCACATTGGTGATGAGCTTTCAACAAATGGGGTAGGGGAGTGCCACACAAATATTCAGACCTTAGCAATGCCCCCTTTTTAAGAGTGAGAAAAGCTTTCATAGATATTTTTAAGGCAAGTCCCATTTATCTGTGAGAAAACAGAATGTTAAAACATGGTTAGGTATATAAAAATGTTCCCTGAATGAAGGCAGTTGCTTGCTGTTACCCTATTTAAAAAAGAATAATTTCCTCTGTAATTGCACAATAAGAGAGATCTAAAACTTTGACTCTCAAATTGCTGCCTTAGCTCAAAACACCCCACTCAAACCTTAAATATATCTCAAAAAGGATACACACATGACTCTTCAAGTCATTTCTCAAACCTCTACGAACCAATTCATAAGCTTCTTCCTTTTTCCCCAAACAGTTCAATGTTAATCCTTTCATAGCCAGGGTTTCTATTTTTTAAAAACAAAAAAGAAAAGGAACATTAAAAAAAATTAAATATTAAAATAACAACAAAACATAATCTCAAAAACAAATGCTACATTGCCTTAAGAACTAAAAATTTCAAGATTACTAAGATACTTTCCACTTTCTTGCAGATTTAAAACATTTTTTAAAATTGGCAATCCAAGTAAACACCGATTTCCAAACTCTAATCGGAAAGAGACTCTCCTTTTTTTTTTTAGATAAAAGATACAAAATACATGCTATTTGACTAGAAAGATAATCTAGTAATTCATTCTTCAGGGGAATTCCATGGGATAACCTTATATATCCACTTCATTAAAATATAAAAACTTTATCTTGAAAACATACTTTATTTCTGTGAACCTAGGTTATATACCGGTTAAATTCATTCTTCAGTGATTAAAAAAATACACATAAATTTCCTACATTTTTTATTTTCCTAAAATTTATTTTAAAATGATTGAGATTACTATTAAATATACAAGAAAAAGATGTCAGAAATCTGTCATTAGCAACCAAAAGATTAAAAGAGTTAAAAGAAATATTAAGTTTTCAGAAAAGAGGAAAAATAAATTCTAATTCTATATGTATCCTATGAAGCCTAAAGCGAGTGAAAATATTATTTGCCTAACTTTTTAATTTATTTGATTGATTTGCTTAACTTTGACTAAAATTTAGACTTTAGAGAGAAATTCATTAGGTATAAAGGATAAGGATTAAAGATATAATCCTGAGGAAGAATCAATATGTACTGTTTAAAAATACTTTCGGCCAGGCGTAGTGCCTCACACCTGTAATCTCAAGACTTTGGGAGGCCAAGTTGGGCAGATCACTTGAGGTCAGGCATTCCAGACCAGCCTGGCCAACATGGTGAAACACCACCTCTACTAAAAATACAAAAATTAGCCAAGTGTGGTGGCGGGCACCTGTTATCCCAGCTAGTTGGGAGGCTGAGGCACAATAATTGCTTGAACCCAGGAGGCAGAGGTTGCAGTGAGCCAAAATTGCGCCACTGCACTCCAGCCTGGGCAACAGAGTGAGATTCCGTCTCAAAAACAAACAACAAAACTTTCAATGAAATTATGACAATTTATATGCAACCTGACTTCAGATATGTTACAGTGGCAGGGTAGGGAGTTGGAGAATCACATTTCAGAAACGGAAAAACAGGCTGGGCGCAGTGGCTCATTGTAATTCCAGCACTTTGGGAGGCCAAGGTGGGTGGATCACCTAAGGTCAGGAGTTTGAGACCAGCCTGGCCAACATGGTGAGATCTCATCTCTACTAAAAATACAAAGATCAGCCCGGCATGGTGGCACACGCCTATAATCCCAGCGACTTGAGAGGCTGAGGTAGGGGAATTGCTTGAACCCAGGAGGTGGAGGTTGCAGTGAGCTGAGATTGCACCACTGCCCTCCAGCCCGGACAGCAGAATGAAACTCCATCTCAAAAAAAAAAAAAAAAAGAAGAAGAAGAAGAAAAAAACAGTGAAATAATGTAGGGAAAACTGCACTTCAGAAATAATGAAATCTGATACTTTTCTATATTGACACATTATCAGTATGCCTACTTTAGAAATGATATCAAACAACGTGATGCTCAGCTGGTCAGCAAAAATAAATAATTTTTAATATGGAAAAAGAGAGAGAGAAATTTATTTCTATTTATTTGTGTTTTTTTAAATATATGTTTTGTCATAATAAAGACAGGGTCCCACTATGTTGCCCAGGCTGATCTTGAATTTCTGGACTCAAGCAATCCTCTTGCCTCAGTCTCCCAAAGTGTTGGGACCATAGGAGGGCGCCACAGCACCCAGCGGAGAGATAAATTTAGATACTTTTATCTCCATTGTTTTCCGTCTCCAAACAATTACAGTAAAAGAAAGTATAAAGTGAAATGCAGTGAAAGAAAGTGAGAATTATTATAAACACAGGCCAAAAAAAAAGCAAGGAATCTAATGGAGAATTATTACTCTCCTCATCTTCAATACTAAGAGTATATTATCAATAGTTACTGAAAAGCCATGCTTCTTAACTGTACAAATGAGACCTGCGAAAACTTATTTTTCCTTTGCCTCCTCTCAAGTTTAGCCACACACTCTCCCCTTGCTCTACAAATATCTCACCATCCAACAATCTACCTTCACACAAGCAAAAGCCTATACACTTTCAGAACATTACAATATACAAATCATGTCTTAAACATAACTAGGTCTTGAAAAACTGAAAAACATAAATTAAAAATATGATAGTTCATAAGCAAAGGACCAAATGGTCACTTTCTGAATAAGCTTATTATAAAGCATAAAATTTATCCAGCTCAACCAAAGTTCTAAAGTAAATTTTGGCATTCTATCCTATTAAGTTATTTCTCTTTTCCTACAGAGCTAATATTCAAACTAAGAATAAATCAGAACTCAAGTAAAATGTGTTATCATTTTCTTGATATTAAATTCAAAATTCAGTATTAAATTTCACCTTCTCACAGAAGTCAAAGATGAGAGGGTCTGTTCTCTCTGGAAAACAGTTAAGGCAGCTGGGAAGAATACAATCCACTAAGAGAAGCCAGACAGGTATGTAGTAAAGCTTTATCTACTTACACTTACCTCCATGCTCTGCAAATTTGGGATTAGAAAGTATTTGTTTACAGAATTTCAATCCATTTCTATACTGTTTGTGTTCATAACACCTCTGTCAAAACAAAGAAAAAAAATTCAAGTTTAGCAAGGAATGCAAACAACATTAAATTAAACACTAAATTTCTCCACTCTGTTTAAAAAAAACAGAATGTTATTTCCATATGCTTCTAAATCCCGGAAAAATGCCAATAAAAAATACAAAAGGTTCAAATACAGGAAGTAAAATAAAGACAAACGAACAGAATACAGATTAGTAAAGTCCAACAACTGAGTAATGCAGAAAGAGAACAGAAAAATAAATGGTATAGAATTTTTTTTTTTTAAAAGACTGAGACTCACTCTGTCACCCAGGCAGGGCACAGTGGCGTGATCATAGCTCACAGCGGCCTTATCCACCTGGGCTCAAGGAATACTTCTATCTCAGCCTTCCAAGTAGCTAGGACTACAGGCACACGCCACCACACCTGGCTAATATTTTTATTTTTTGTAGAGACAGGGACTCACTATGTTGCCTAGGCTGGTCTCAAACTCCAAGATTCTCAAGCGATTTTGGGACTCACTCAAGCAATCTTCCTGCCTCGGCCTCCCCAGGGGCTGGAATAATAGGCATGAGCCACTATGCCCAGCTAGTTTTCTAAAGAACATTTTATTTTTACTGAAGAATATTTTCTTTTTACTGAAGCTTTCAAGCTGAAAGGGCCAAAAATGTCCATGCAAAATACATGGAAAAAATACCCAGACTGTAACATATCACAGTGAAATCTCAAAGCCTGAAAATAAAAAAAAAAAAAGGGCCTTAAAAACTTCCAGAGAGGGAAAAAAAACAAGTCACATAAAAAAGATCTATAATCAGAATGGCAGTGCACTCTTATTCCAAAGTAAAAATGAAATACTGTTGAAATCTAGAAGACAAATATACAGCCTTCAAAATTCAGAGTGAAAATTAAGTTTCAACTTATAATTCTATACCCAGCCAAGTCATCAATCAAGTACAGTCAGTCCCCATATCCATGGGTTCTACATCTGTGGAGTCTGCTAACTACAGATAGAAAGTATTCAGAAAACAAACAAACAAACAAACAAAAAACTGCGTCTATACAAAAGTACACTTTTTTCTTGTAATTAATGTCTAAGCAATACAGCATAACAACTATTTACACAGTATTTACATTGTATTAGGTATTATAAATAACCTAGAGATAATTTACAGTATACAAGAGGATGTGCATAGGTTATATGCAAATACTATGCCACTGTATATCAAGGACTTGAGCATCCCTGGATTTTGGTACCCAAGGGAGATCCTGGAACCAACCTCACAAAATGTCATTTTGCTCCCATACATGAAGACTATATAAGAGGCTAGGCATGGTGGCTCATACCTGTAATCCCAGCACTTTGGGAGGCCGAGGGGGGCAGATCATATGGGGTCAGGAGTTCGAGACCAGGCTGGTCAACATGGTGAAACCCTGTCTCTACTAAAAATACAAAAACTAGCCAGGCCTGGTGGCGCTACCTGTAATCCCAGCTACTCAGGAGACTGAGGCAGGAAAATCATTTAAACCCAGGAGGCAGAGGTTGCAGTGAGTGAGTGCCACCACACTCCAGCCCGGGCAACAGAGTGAGACTCCGTCTCAAAAAAAAAAAAAAAAAAGAAGGCCGGGCGCGGTGGCTCAAGCCTGTAATCCCAGCACTTTGGGAGGCCGAGACGGGCGGATCACGAGGTCAGGAGATCGAGACCATCCTGGCTAACACGGTGAAACCCCATCTCTACTAAAAATTACAAAAAACTAGCCGGGCGAGGTGGCGGGTGCCTGTAGTCCCAGCTACTCGGGAGGCTGAGGCAGGAGAATGGCATGAACCCAGGAGGCGGAGCTTGCAGTGAGCCGAGATCCGGCCACTGCACTCCAGCCTGGGTGAAAGAGCAAGACTCCGTCTCAAAAAAAAAAAAAAAGAAAAAAAAACCCCAAACAAACCAAAATACCAAGACTGTATAAGAGCAAAATGACATTTCAAAGCTTTGCAAAAAGCTAAACTTTTGTGTCCACGTATTCTTCCTTAAGAAGCCATTTAAAAGAAGATAAATTTTTAAAAAGGCACTACGGAGGGCCGGGCGTGGTGGCTCACATATGTAATCCCAGCACTTTGAGAGGCCGAGGCGGGCAGATCACGAGGTCAGGAGTTCGAGACCAGCCAGGCCAATATGGTGAAACCCCATCTCTACTAAAAATACAAAAATTAGCTGGGCATGGTGGCGGGCGCCTGTAATCCTCGCTACTCGGGAGGCTGAGGCAGGAGAATCATTTGAACCCGGGAGGCAGAGGTTGTAAGTGAGCTAAGATCACGCTATTGCATTCCAGCCTAGATGATAGTGTGAGACCATATCTCAAAAAAAAAAAGCACTATAGGACTTAGTAATTAAATAGGGAATCTAATACAGAAAAAAGAACTAGAGAGTAGCCACTCCAGACTGGAGCAGAAGTCAAAAGCTGCTATGGAATAGGTTTCCAGCAAGAGCAAAAATTGAACTAGTGTGCTTGCTAATATGGAAAATGTTAATCATAAGCTCATGACAGAAATACAGGCACACTTGCAGAACATGAGCAACAGGTCTACAGAAAACCAGGCAACTGCCTAAATAATAGGTATTAACTCCACAAAAAACAAAAGCTTGTATAAGACTTGGATTTAGTATAAATTTGGCTCAATACTGAACAATACATGCATAGTTATAAAAATGCAAACACTCTGTACTAGTTTACAAAAAACTTGTGATATGGCTGGGCGCAGAAGATCATGCTTGTAATCCCAGCACTTTGGGAGGCCGAGGCGAGCAGATCACTTAAGGTCAAGAGTTCGAGACCAGCCTGGCCAACGTGGTGAAACTCCATCTCTACTAAAAACACACACACAAAAAAAAACTAGCCAGGCATGATGGCATGCAGGCGCCTGTAATCCCAGCTGCTCAGGAGGCTGAGGCAGGAGAATCACTGGAACCTGGGAGGCAGAGGTTGCAGTGAGCCAAGATCATGCCACCACATTCCAGCCTGGGCAACAGGGCCAGATTCTGTCTCAAAACAAAAAAAAGAAAAAAAGAAAAAAGAAAAAAACTCATGATACAATTATGTTGAGGAACGAGGAAAATGAAAGTGGGCAAATGTGTGAATGAGTAAGTTCTGAGTCCTCATTTTCAAAAACTAGAGGTCAACAAATATTTAAAAGCTATGTATCAAGAAGAAATAGTGATGTATTACTGAGCAACAAGAAGGCAAATACCAGACAAAATAAAGAACTGGGCCGGGCGCGGTGGCTCAAGCCTGTAATCCCAGCACTTTGGGAGGCCGAGGCGGGCGGATCACGAGGTCAGGAGATCGAGACCATCCTGGCTAACATGGTGAAACCCCATCTCTACTAAAAATACAAAAAACTAGCCGGGCGTGGTGGCGGGCGCCTGTAGTCCCAGCTACTCGGAGGCTGAGGCAGGAGAATGGCCTGAACCTGGGAGGCGGAGCTTGCAGTGAGCCGAGATCGCGCCACTGCACTCCAGCCTGGGTGACACAGCGTGAGACTCCGTCTCAAAAAAAAAAAAAAAAAAAAAGAACTGAAGTTGCTTGATTCTGGAGTAGGAAACCAAGTGGATGGGAGAAAAGAGAGAACATTATTTGTTTCATCATATATCTTTTAGTGCTAGTTGACTTTTAGACATCAACATATGCTTTCACATGAAAATTTATTTTTAAAGCATTGTATTTGTTACAGAAAAAAAATGTGCATCTAAAACATACAATTCGTGCCAGAACACATTGACGTAAATTTTTAAAATTTTGCTCATAATTTTTGAGGCAATATATTTAAAATCTGGGAAGGAAATTAATGCAAGTGATGGCAAAAATCATGGCAGAAAATGTGTAGAAACAGAAAAATAAAAATGTAAAAATTTACATTTTAGTATCAAGAAATCAATTAATTAAGTTCATACTAAGGCAAACTAGAGTTGTTTTACAACCACCTATATACCCATCATCTCCACTTTGTTGTTGCTTTGAGACAGGATCTCACTCTGGCCCAGACTGGAGTGCAGTGGGTCAATCACAGGCTCAAGCAATCCTCCTGCCTCAGCCTTCCAATGCTGTTGTTTCGCATCTGAAACCTAATATATCCAAATACAACTGATTTTCTTGCCCAAAATGTATTCTGCACCAAGTCTTCACCATCCTGAAGATAAGAGTTGATGCCCCCGCTTCAACTCAATCAACTAGATGATTATGCAAAAAAAAAAAAAAAAACTAATCATCTTTGGTACTTCTCCTTCCTTTATACTTCTGTCCTCTAGTAGGTCCCATCAGACCCAGTTTCTCAGCAATAGCTTCCTAACTGGTTGAATATTTTTCTTTGTCTCCCACAATCAACTATACATTCAGCAGGCACAGTGATTTTAGGGACAAGAGGAGGAGAAAGCAGAAGCAGTTACTTGAGAGCTGTCATTCACCATATGTAGCCAAAGAAACATAGTAAGACTAAGTAGCTAAATTTAGTGTTCCTATTTACTTAGCAGAAAGCCTAAAAGTAACTTGTTTTTCTTACAATAAGAAAGCACTAAAGGAAGCTATGATGTAAAGACTAACATAATTAAAAGGAATGTTATTAACTTCTTGCTGTTTATGAAAACTATATACCTATAAAGAAGAGGGTTAAGTGTCACTGCTCATAAAACCATCAGCTTTCTGAAATTTTACATTTATAAAAATGTAGTTAGGTGACTTTCACTTTTGGCATGATGAAGTAAGTGAAGCTCAACTTGTTCTTTCATCATAAACAAAACGGGACAAAATATATGAAATAACAGGTTCAACAGGTGGTGCTAACAGGTGGCGGAAGACTGTGAACCAAGAGAAAGGGAAACAAACATGATGAGCTCTAGAAATGCCATCACTTTATACCTGGAGGCACTTTCTATATCACAGCACAGGAGGAAGGATCCTAAGCAAACTACAGGAGTCCACAGAGTTAAGAAACAAAGACTGATGTTCAATGAGGCTGAGGTACTCTGCAAGAGATGGAACTACCCTGAGAAAGAGATCCAAAAATCCATAGAAGGTCCCCATGTGTCTGTTGTTGAAAACTGTTGAGTACACTAAGTTTTGCATATGGAGGGTGAAATATAACAAGGCCAGACAAAGAATGATCAGGACTCATTAAGTTTAACAATTCTCATGGCCCACAAAGTAGTGAGAGTTCCAACTTGCCAGAATGGAGTGTCAACGAACAGCTGTAGAATTCAGCAAATACTGCAAAAATGTCATTCCTTAAGAGTAGACAAACACTAGCCCTAGAGTATTACTCCAGACCCACCCTAACAAACCCTCAAAAAAATCAGGTTGACAGACAAGCATCTTTACTGTGCACCACAACAAAGTCCAACACCACTCTTCAAAGACAGTTAAATTTAGTAAAATAATATAAAACCTATAATGTATAACATCTAATAGAAAATATCTAGACAGCTAAGAGCAGGAAAACATGATCCATAATCAGGAGAAATTAAAATGTGATGGAATTATGATAAAGAAGTTAAAACAACTATTATAAATGTGCTCAAAATTTAAGCAATGGATAAACAAATGAAGAGGAAAATATATTTTAAAAAACAAATACAATTTATAAAGATGAAAATACAGTATTAAGGCTGTGCACAGTGGCTCATGCCTGTAATCCTAGCACTTTAGAAGGCCAAGACGGGCAGATCACTTGAGACCAGGAGTTCGAGACCAGCCTGGCCAACATTGGCAAAACCCCATCTCTACTAAAAATACAAAAAAAAAAAAAAAAAAATTAGCCAGGCAGGGTGGTACGCACCTATAATCCCAGCGACTTGGGAGGCTGAGGCAGGATAATTGCTTGAACCTGGGAGGTGGAGGTTTCAGTGAGTCAAGATTGTACCACTACACCCCAGCCTGGGCAACAGTGTAAGACTCTGTCTGAGGGGGAAAAAAAAAAAAAAAGTTGAAGGCTGGGCGCAGTGGCTCACTTTGGGAGGCTAAGGCAGGTGGATCACAAGGTCAAGAGATCGAGACCATCCTGGCCAACCTGGTGAAACCCCATCTCTACTAAAAATACAAAAATTAGCTGGGCTTGGTGGCACACGCCTGTAGTCCCAGCTACTTGGGAGGCTGAGGCAGGAGAATTGTTTGAACCCAGGAGGCAGAGGTTGCAGTAGGCTGAGATCACACCACTGTACTCCAGCCTGGCAACAGAGCGAGACTCCATCTCAAAAAACAGAAAAAGAAAAAAAAAAAAAAGAAAAGGAAAAAAGAAAATACAGAATTTAACATGAAACCAACCGGGTGTGGTAGCTCACGCCTATAATCCCAGCACTTTGGGAGGCCATGGCAGGCAGATCACTTGAGGTGAGGAGTTCGAGAACAGTCTGGCCAACATGGTGAAACCTCCGTCTCTACTAAAAATACAAAAGTTAGCCAGGCGTGGTGGCAAACACCTGTAATCTCAGCTACTTGGGAGGCCGAGGCAGGAGAACGGCTTGAACCTGGGAGGTGGAGATTGCAGTGAGCCAAGATTGTGCCACTGTACTCAGCATGGGCAACACAGCGAGACTATCTGAAAAAACTAATAAAATAAAATTTTAAATTTAATTTTTAAAAAATGAAACCTTTCCCAGATAAGAGTAAAGCAGATTTTATGACACTTCGGAAGAAAAAAAAAATCAGTAGAAGACAGACATAGCAACAGAAACCACCTCAATTAAAGAGAGAGAAAAGATAATGTAGAAAAAGATAATTAGTGGAACTACAGTGACCTTTCTTCACAATAAAAAAAATCTAAAAACACTGCAGATCTAAATGTGTAGGTTAAAATGAAAAAGCTTCTAGAACACCTGTAATCCTAGAACTTTGGGAAGCTGAGACGGGTGGATCACCTGAGGTCAGGAGTTCAAGAGCAGCCTGGCCAACATGGCGAAACTGTGTCTCTACTAAAAATACAAAATTAGCGGGGTGTGGTGGTGCACGCCTGTAATTCTAGCTACTAGGGAGGCTGAGGCAGGAGAATTTCTTAAACCCGGGAGGCAGAGGTTACAGTGACCTGAGATTGTGCCACTGCACTCTAGTCTGGGCAACAGAGCAACAGAGCGAGATTCTGTTTCAAAAAAAAAAAGCTTCTAGAAGAAAACACAGAAATATATCTTCCATTAGTTGAAGTAGGTAAGATCCCTTAAACGGAAAGTTCTAAACGTCCAACATAAAGAGTCTGAAAAAAGAGAAGTCAGGAAAAATGTATTTACAATGAATATATATGTCCAACAAACATCTTATATCCAGAAAATATCTTTAAAATTCATAAATATCAGTAACAGTAAGGCAGAAAACCCAACTAGCAAGAGTCTTAAACAAACACACCCAAGAAAGGATGTCTTAATAGGCAATAAACACATTAAAAGGTTTTAATTACATTTAAAAAATGCTATGTCATTAAATTAGACAATATCAACAGTTGGAGAAATTGCAAAGCAACTGTGAACTCATACATCGCTGGTAGGGTTAAAAAAATTGGTATGACCACTTTGCAAAACAGTATGGCAGACGGACTTTTATGGCATAAACAGTATTAACTCAATAAGCCCAAATTTTAAAAAATACTGTTTAGCAGTTTTCTAACAAAACTAGTAAACAGCCAGGTGTTTATTCTCCCATGCCTATAATCCTAGCACTTTGGGAGGCCAAGGTAGGAGATCACTTGAGCAGAGGAGTTTGAGACCAGCTCAGGCAACAGAGTGAGAGCTCATCTCTACAAAAAATAAAACAGCCAGGCATGGTAGTAAGCACCTGTATATAGTCCCAGCTACTCAGGAGGGTGGGGCAGGAGGACTGCTTGAGCCAGGGAGGTAAAGCTGCAGTGAGCCGTGTTCACACCACTGTACTCCAGCCTGAGCAACAGAGCAAGACTCTGTCTCAAACAAAACAAAACAAAACAAAAACAAATACACATATTATCTGATCCAATCCTTCCAACCTAGGTGTACATCCAACAGAAACAGAAACAAATATTTGCCATAAGATATGAAAAAGAATGAGAATAAAATTTACTGGCCGGGCGCGGTGGCTCAAGCCTGTAATCCCAGCACTTTGGGAGGCCGAGACGGGCGGATCACGAGGTCAGGAGTTCGAGACCATCCTGGCTAACACGGTGAAACCCCGTCTCTACTAAAAACACAAAAAAAACTAGCCGGGTGAGGTGGCGGGCGCCTGTAGTCCCAGCTACTCGGGAGGCTGAGGCAGGAGAATGGCATAAACCTGGGAGACAGAGCTTGCAGTGAGCTGAGATCCGGCCACTGTACTCCAGCCTGGGTGACAGAGCGAGACTCCGTCTCAAAAAAAAAAAATAAATAAAATAAAATAAAATAAAATTTACTGGTCAGGCCGGGTGCAGTGGCTCACGTCTGTAATTCCAGCACTTTGGGAGGCCAAGGTGGGCAGATCATCTGAGGTCAAGAGTTCAAGACCAACCTGGCCAACATGGCGAAACCCTGTCTCTACTAAAAATATTTTAAATTAGCTAGGCGTGGTGACGCACACCTGTACTACCAGCTATTTGGGAGGCTGAGGCATGAGAATCACTTGAACCCAGGAGGCAGAGGTTATGGTGAGCTGAAACTGCACCACTGTACTCCAGCCTGGGTGACAGAGCAAGACTCTGTCTCAAACAAACAAACAAACAAATATTTACTGGCCTGGCACAGTGGCTCATATCTGTCATCCCAACACTTTGGAAGGCCAAGGCAGGAGGATTGCTTGAGCCCAGGAGTTCAAGACCAGCCTGCATAACATAGTGAGACCCTGTCTCTACAAAAAAATGAAAAAATTAGCTAGGCATGGTGGTGTGTGCCTTTAGGCCCAACTACTCAGGAGGCTGAGGCAGGAGGAGGATTCCTTGAGCCTAGGAGGTTGAGGCTGCAGTGAACTATGGTCACACCACTGCACCCCAGCCTGGGCAAGACAGAGAGAGACACTGTCTCAAAGAAAGGAAAAAAGATTTATTAGTAACTGATAAAAAAAATTAAAACGACAAAAAGGACACCCAAAATCAATGACACACCTAAACTAAAAGTACTAACTTATAGTCTCTTTTAACTAAAAGAGACTAAGTAAAAATCTCTTTTAATTGACTTTGTATTAATCGCCTTTATGCCAAAGGCTTAAATTACCAAAACTAATACAGTAAATATGATATAAAAGGAAATCTAGGTCTCATTCATTAAAAGTATACAATTGATAAAGTATCATCACTGTGTCATAATCCTAGCATTACATTCCAAGGTAATGTTTATATAACAGAAACATTATGAACTGAAAAATTTACTTTGAGGAATTAACGAAGTAGTGAAAAGGGCCGCCTTTGGAATCAAATAGCTCTGGTTTTAAACAGTGACTCTAGACTTTAATTCTATAATCTTATTTGGTACTTTGCTGAGTATCAAAAAGAATCCTTAAATCATGGAGAGCAATCATGAGAAAAAGACATGTAAAACACTTAGCAATAATAACAGCTAATACTTAATGAGCATTTACTGAGTCCCAGGCACTGTGCTAAGTGTTTCACAGGGAGAATTTATTTAATCTTAACAATGATATGAAGCGGGTAGTCTTACTATCTTCATTTTACATGAGATAACTGAGGTCCAGGAGGTTATATAATTTGGCCAAGGTCACACTGCTATTAAGTGATGGAAAGAGAATCTGAAACCAGACAATATAGATATACAACCATAACACCTAACCATTATAACTACTTCCCTAATCTAGTGCCTAGAACATTTTACAAAAAAAGTAAAACTGCTAACACAAGTAACAGCCATTGTAGAAAGCTTTAAAAAAAAGAAAAAAGTGGCCGGGCGCGGTGGCTCAAGCCTGTAATCCCAGCACTTTGGGAGGCCGAGACGGGCAGATCATGAGGTCAGGAGATCGAGACCATCCTGGCTAATACGGTGAAACCCCGTCTCTACTAAAAAATACAAAAAACTAGCCGGGCGAAGTGGCGGGTGCCTGTAGTCCCAGCTACTTGGGAGGCTGAGGCAGGAGAATGGCGTGAACCCGAGAAGAGGAGCTTGCAGTGAGCTGAGATCCGGCCACTGCACTCCAGCCTGGGTGACAGAGCAAGACTCCGTCTCAAAAAAAAAAAAAAAGAAAAAAGTAAATCAACCCATAATCTCCTTGCAACTGCTATTAACCATTCTGATTTTAACAAGAAAGTCTTCACCCAAAACTTATGGAATAGTTTACTATTCTACAATACAAATGTGAACCTATACAATTATAATTCAAACTAGCATATAAAAACAGACAATGGCTGGGCATGGTGGCTCACACTTGTAATCCCAATACTTTGGGAGGCTGAGGTGAGAGGATCGTTTGAGGCGGGAGTTTGAGAACCACTGTCTCTACAAAAAAATTAAAAAATTAACTGGGCATGGTGGCATGCCTGTAGTCCCCGCTACTCATGAAGCTGAGGTGGGAGGACAGTTTGAGCCCAGGAGTCTAAGGCTGCAGTGAGCCGTGATGGCAACACTGCACTCCAACCTGAGCCACAGAACAATACACTGTCTCTTAAAAAATAAACAAAATTGATATTCTTACTTGACACGCACAATGTAACTTTATTTTGCATAGCCGATTTTTAAAATATTCAGGATTCCAGTTGGTATTTTTGGTGGTGTGACTGGAAATATCTTTATTTGTTTATGGTATGTTTTTCAGAGACTTCTCGATAACATTTAATCAGCATGATCATCCTATAAGCACAAAAGGTTTAATTCTTATTGTAGAGGTAAAATGTAGAAAACAAGTAACTTACCCCACATTACATACCTAGCTAGTGGCAAAATTTAAGACTATAATTTAGGCTCTCTGACTCCTGGTTAAAAGCTCTTTCCATCACATACAGAAATTACATTAAATGTTAACATAAAGTAATTAATGCCTAAATTTTTATCTTTTAAAAGATCTTCTAATCAACAAATTCAACTGTTACATTGTTTACTCAGTCTTATAATCAAATGGACAATAAAAATGTCAAAAATAAAGTGAGAAGTGAACACACAAAATTAAACTAGATAATCCCCTCCAAATAACTGATATGAAAATGAAAAACTAAAGATCCTCTCTTTGAATGAGATATGTTTATATTATAGCACTTAGCTTTTTACTTTATCATACTTAGAATAGTAACTAAATTTTAGACCCTAACGATTATGTTCTCAATTAATGAAATTCAGCTATGTCCTTATTGAAATTATATTCAATGACATTATTTCAATTATCTCCTGTCAACGTGAGCTGTATTTCAATTATCTCCTGTCAACGTGAGCTGTAAAAATAATTCAGAATAATGGCCGGGCGCGGTGGCTCAAGCCTGTAATCCCAGCACTTTGGGAGGCCGAGACAGGCGGATCACGAGGTCAGGAGATCAAGACCATCCTGGCTAACCCGGTGAAACCCCGTCTCCACTAAAAAAATTACAAAAAAAAAATAATAATAATTCAGAATGGCATGCCCCTCCAAATAACTAATAATTCATTTCTCCTCAACAATAACCAACATGCATTTAAGTAAATAGATCTCAGTTTTTTTCACCAAATGCACTAATTCTATAATAGGTCACTTAATACAAATGAGAATAGAAAGGAAGAAGTAACAAAAAATATCCAATTTGGATGTTGGCCAGGCTGGTCTTGAACTCCCAACCTCTGGTGATATTGAACTCCCCTACCTCGGCCTCCCAAAGTGCTGGGATGACAGGCGTGAGCCACTGTGCCCAGCCCTAAACTAACTTTTTAGGGAACTTACTTTACTTTTATTTAGGGAAAGTGAAATGCAAAATACTACATACGGTATACTTTCAACATATGTTTTACATTCAATTCACTTAAAACAGGTTTTATAAAATGACAGTAGACAGACATTTTCAGCTCTCCACAGAAGAATCATTGTATTGAACAGAACACAGGTCTACATTCCCTCATCTGAAACTCTTGTGTTTGGGGAGTTCTTGAAATTTCAAAACTGTGAATAAGGATTTCCCTTGCTATGGAAGGAATGCCAGATTATCTATCTGTCCTCCTACCTATAACACCTGCATATTTTAGTTCAAAATCTAACGTAATAGTTTCAAAAATACTAGAATAATAATACAGGCTATTGTTTTTCACCAGGAATTAACATTTAAAATATTAACACTGTGCTATAGAAACAATGAAGCAAAGAAGCAAACCAGGATATAATTAAAACAGACTGGGCTGGGCTGATGCCTGTAATTGCAGCACTCTGGGAGGCGAAGGTGGGCAGATTCCTTGAGCAGGAGTTCCAGACAAACCTGGGAAACATAGTGAAACCCTGTCTCTACAAAAAATACAAAACTTAGCTGGGCCTGGTGGCACACCCCTGTAGTCTCAGCTACTGGGGAGGCTGAGGTGGGAGGATTGCTCGAATCTGGGAGGACAAGGCTGCTGCACCATAGCCTGGGCAACACAGTAAGACCTTCCTCAAAAAAATAAAAGCGACTGAATGGTTCTAACAGATAATAAAGTCGCATGTGCTAAATTCTGGCACCATACCCTCTGAGACTTCTGCTCGCAAATGTATAAGAATAACTGACACTAGATGAAGTTCCTGGCAACTATAAAACCAGAAAGTAACATAAAATAGCTGGTTTTCAGCTGTTGGACAAAAGCCAATACAGGACTATGGTTTCAGAAGATAAGCAGGGTAAATTCCAAGAAAATCCCTATTTCTGTCTAGAAGCATCTTCCAGACTGCAGAATAGGTGGTGTAAGAGGTGTGGGTGTGTGGGTGGGGGACCTAAACAGAGCTTAGCAGTCTCACTGACCTGAGTAGATATGAGAATTAGAAACTGCTGGGACGTCTGGAATTTATGGGGTAGGGTGCTAGAGAGAACTATATACAGAAGAGGCTTCAGAAGTCTGCCACAGGAGTTGGACACGGTGGCTCATGCCTGTAATCCCAGCACTTAGGGAGGCTAAGGCGGGCAAATCACTTGAGGTCAGGAGTTCAAAACCAGTCTGGCCAACATGGCAAAACCCCGTCTCTACTAAAAATACAAAACTTAGCCAGGTGTAGTGGCACGTGCCTGTAATCCAAGAACTTTGGGAGGCCGAGGCCAAGGCCAAGGTGGATCACCTGAGTTTGGGAGTTCGAGACCAGCCTGGCCAACATGGTGAAACCACATCTCTACTAAAAATACAACAATTAGCCAGGCGTGGTGGTGGGCACCTATAATTCCAGCTCCTCAGGAGGCTAAGGCAGGAGAACCGCTTGAACCCAGGAGGTGGAAGTGACAGTGAGCCAAGATCACACCACTGCACTCTAGCCTGGGTAAAAAGAGCAAAATTTCATCTAAAAAGAAAAAAAGAAAAACAAATCTGCCACAGGAATCTTCCGTCAAATACTAAGCTGAGGCTGGGAGCCGTGGCTCATGCTGGCAATCCCAGTGCTTTGGGAGGACAAGGTGGGCGGGTCACTTGAGGTCAGGAGTTCAAGATCAACCAGGCCAACATGGTGAAACCCATCTCTACTAAAAATGTGAAAATTAGCCAGGCACGGTGGTGCATGCCTGTAATCCCAGCTACTCAGGAGGCTAAGGCACAAGAATCCCTTGAACCCAGGAGATGGAGGTTGCAGTGAGCCAAAATTGCCCCACTGTACTCCAGGCTGGGCAACAGAGCAAGACCCCATCTCAAAAATAAAATAAAATACACACACACTGTAAGCTGAACAGGTACACAGCAAAGGTCTATGAAAGCTGGGCAAAGAACAATTACCAAGTAGCATGAGTGTAACAACTATTGGTGCTCATGCATGGCTGGCAGACATTTGAATTCCAAGTATCAAGTTAAGAGACTACGTTAAAGACTGCAGAATTCAGCAGAGATCCAGAAAGCTCACACCTTAGGATAAGATTAATCCAGACCCATGTATTAGTCTATTTTTGTGCTGCTAATAAAGACATACATGAGACTGGGCAATTTACAAAACAAAGAGGTTTACTGGACTTACAGTTCCATGAGGCTGGAGAAGCCTCGCAATCATGGCAGAAGATGAAAGCCATGTCTTACATGGCAGCAGACCAGAGAAGAGAGCTTGGGCAGGAAAACTCCCCTTTTTAAAATCATCAGGTTTCATGAGACTCATTCACTATCATGAGAACAGCACAGGAAAGACCTGCCCCCATGATTCGATTACCTCCTACCAGGTCCCTCCCACAACACGTGGGAATTCAAGATAAGATCTGGGTGGGGACACAGACAAACCATATCAACCCATCTTTATTAAAACTTAAAAACAAGTCTCAAAAAGAAGAAGCTGATAAACAAGCAAATTAACTGTCTGCCAAAACAAAACTCTATTAAGAAAGGCAAGAGGATCCAGACACTAAATATCCTAGGATCCATACTATGCAAAATTATGGGAGGAAAATTACTATAAATTCCAAGCAGGAAACTAACCCATGACCTACAGGAGAAAGAAATTTTTTAAAAAGTCAGAAATATTAACAACAATGACGGAAGTAGCTGAGACTTTAAAACAAATTACTAACACTAAAGGATTTAAAGTAAAACAAAAATGCAACAAAAAACAAATAATGGGGCAGGGCGCGGTGGCTCCCACCTGTAATCCCAGCACCTTGGGAGGCTGAGGCGGGCGGATCACCAGCTCAGGAGATTGAGACCAACCTGGTTAACACGGTGAAACCCCATCTCTACTAAAAATACAAAAAACAAAAATTAGCTGGGCGTGGTGGGGGGCGCCTGTAGTCCCAGCTACTTAGGAAGGTGAGGCAGGAGAATGGCATAAACTCGGGAGGCAGAGCTTGCAGTGAACAGAGATTGTGCCACTGCACTCCAGCCTGGGCAACAAAGTGAGACTCCGTCTCATTAAAAAAAAAACAAATAGGCCGGGCGCGGTGGCTCAAGCCTGTAATCCCAGCACTTTGGGAGGCCGAGACGGGCGGATCACGAGGTCAGGAGATCGAGACCATCCTGGCTAACACGGTGAAACCCCGTCTCTATTAAGAAATACAAAAAACTAGCCGGGCGAGGTGGCGGGCGCCTGTAGTCCCAGCTACTCAGGAGGCTGAGGCCGGAGAATGGCGTGAACCCGGGAGGCGGAGCTTGCAGTGAGCTGAGATCCGGCCACTGCACTCCAGCCTGGGCGACAGAGCGAGACTCCGCCTCAAAAAAA
>NC_037672.1:136541034-136625569 GCF_003255815.1 Theropithecus gelada | reverse complement strand
CAAAAAAAAAAAAAAAAAAAAAAAAAAACAAATAAGGGCCAGGAACTATGGCTCAAGTTTGTAATCCCAGTACTTCTGGAGGCTAAGGCAGGAGGATCACTTGAGGCCAGGAGTTTGAGACTAGTGTGGGAAACACAGTGAGACCCATCTCTACAAAAAAATAAGTAAAAGGCTATGAATTTTTTTTTTAAGAAGAAACAGAAAATCTCAATGAAGAAATGGAAACTATTTTTTAAATGGAAATTTTTAATAGACGTCACCTTAAGAAATTTAAAAAAACAAGAGCAAATTAAACCTAACATAAGCAGAAGCAAATAATAAAGATAAAAACAGAATCGATTAAACAGAAAAAATTCAGAAATACTTGGCTTTGGCAAAAAAAAAAAAATACAAAAAAAATAAGAAAAACAGAAGAAATTTGTGAAATCAAAAGTTGGTTCTTTGAGAAGATTAAAACAATGAATAAATCTCTAGACAGACACAGTCACAGAATAGCTTATTAAAGGCCCAGCTTTCTAGCCAGAGAATAAAAAGAGGTGGCTGGGTGAGGTGGCTCCCACCAGTAACCTCAACACTTTGGGAGGCCCAGGCAGGAGGACTGCTTGAAGCTAGGAGTTCAAGATCAGCCTGGGCAACACGATGAGACCCAGTCTCAAAAAACACCAGCGAGGCCCGGCGCAGTGGCTCACACGTATAATCCCAACGCTTTGGGTGGTCAAGGCAGGTGGATCACCTGAGGAGTTCAAGACCAGCCTGCCCAACATGGTAAAATCCCATCTCTATTAAAAATACAAAAATTAGCCAGGTGTGGTGGTGTGCGCCTGTAGTCCCAGCTACTCAGGAGACAGAGGCAGGAGAATCGCTTGAACCCAGGAGGCAGAGGTTGTAGTGAGCCGAGATTGCACCACTGCACTCCAGCCTGGGCGACAGAGTGAGACTCTGTCTCAAAACAAAAACAAGTAAATAAATAACCTGGGGAAACATTCAGAAAGATCAGAGAAAGAACTGGGAAAAGCAACACCACAAAGTTGTTTATGAATCCCTAGGTTTGCCCGCTAACCTATACATGCAAGAATATGACCCTACTCACAATATTAAAGACTTTGAACACTGAACTAACATATACTCTGTCCAGGCACCAGACTGGCTATGAGGCGGCACATATATGGAACAGACCCAAATAGGGATGCAAAGATGTTGGTTTTGTTTTTTGGTTTTTTTGTTTTTTGTTTTTGAGATGGAGTCTCGCTCTGTTGCCCAGGCTGGACTGCAGTGACGCGATCTTGGCTCACTGCAAGCTCCGCCTCCCAGGTTCATGCCATTCTCCCTCAGCCTCCCGAGTAGCTGGGACTACAGGCGCCCGCCACCACGCCCAGCTAATTTTTTTGTATTTTTTTAGTAGAGACGGGGTTTCACCATGTTAGCCAGGATGGTCTCGATCTCCTGACCTCGTGATCCGCCCGCCTCAGCCTCCCAAAGTGCTGAGATTACAGGTGTGAACCACCGTGCCCGGCCAGGACTGCAAAGATGTTGAAAAATAAACTGATATTAGAACAACATCCCAAAGAGGAGTTGGTACTTGAAGCTTGAACCTAACCAAATCGCTAAAACAAAGTTATCAACATTTTCCACGGGATTGAAGTAAGATCCAGGGTCTAATAAAACAGTACGCAAAGAGGAAAGTCTCAACTTGCCTGGGAAAAGAAACAGATACCAAGGCAAAGATGAAAGAGATATCTAAGACTTTCTATTCAGTGCCATAAAAATGCTCAAGGAAGCAACAGTGAACACTTTGAAGCAATTTTTTTAAGGAGAAAATATCTCACTGTATGGACTCAAAAACAGAAAGAAGGTAACAGGAAAGTATCAGTGTGCAATAAAATTTATCCAATCTGAAAAACACAGAGAAAGATGTTTAAAGAAACAAACAGTGCTTTAGGAACCTGTTGTAACAGGAATTCCAGAAAGAGACATTCTCAGTGGTTAGGCACAGTGCATCAGCACCACGGCTGAGCTGAAACACCATATCATGAGATCATGGCAACTGAAACCCACAATATTAAGAAATAGAACTTGGCTGGGTGTGGTGGCTCACAGCTGCAATCTCAGCACTTTGGGAGGCCACGATGGGCAGATTGCTTGAGCCCCGGAGTTCAAGACCAGCCTGGCAACATGGCAAAACCCCATCTCTACTAAAAATACAGAATTCTCCAGGCATGGTGGTGCACACCTGTAATCCCAGCCGCCCACGAGACTGAGGTGGGAGGTTTGCTTGGGCCTGGGACATTGAAGCTACAGTGAGCCATGACCATGTCACTACAGTGCAGTGTGGGCAACAGTGAGCGCCTGTCTCTAAATAAATAAATAAATAAATAAAGCAAAAATAAAAGAAATACAACTTTTGGCCGGGCACGGTGGCTCACGCCTGTAATCCCAGCACTTTGGGAGGCCAAGGTGGGTGGATCACAAGGTCAGGAGTTCGAGACCAGCCTGGCCAACGTGCTGAAACCCCATCTCTACTAGAAATACAAAATTTCGCCAGGCTAGAGTGCAGTGGTGTGATCTCAGCTCACTGCAACCCCCACCTCTCGGGTTTAAATGATTCTCCTGCCTCAGCCTCCTGAATAGCTGGGATTACAGGCGTGCACCACCATGCCCAGTTAATTTTTGTATTTTCAGTAGAGATGGGGTTTCACCATGTTGGCCAGCCTGGTCTCAAACTCCTGACCTCAGCTGATCCACCTGCCTTGGCCTCCCAAAGTGCTGGGATGACAGGCGTGAACCACAGCACCCAGCCTACAAAAATGTTTTTAGATATACTGATCCAAACTATCGCCCTGTAACTAGATAAAGGATTATGACTCCGTAAGAATTCTGTTTTCTTTTATTCAAGCTAAACAGCTTTGTTCTTTTAGCTGTTCCATATATGAAAGTTTTAGGTTTTTTTTGTTGTTGTTGTTTTTTGTTTGTTTGTTTTTTGAGATGGAGTCTCGGTCTGTCGCCTAGGCTGGAGTACAGTGGTGCGATCTCGGCTCACTGCAACCTCCACCTCCCGGGTTTAAGCGATTCTGCTGCCTCAGCCTCCCAGGTAGCTGGGATTGCAGGCACATGCCACCACACCAGGCTAATTTTTGCATTTTTCATAGAGACGGGGTTTCGCTATGTTGGCCAGGCTGGTCTTGAACTCCTGACCTCAAGTGATCAGCACATCTCAGACTCCAGAAGTGCTGGGATTACAGGCATGAGCCACCGTGCCCAGCCTCCATTGACATTTTAGACCACTCTTCGAAGTTGATATAATATTGTTACCATGTTTCTATATTTTACTTAATTTTTGTATATTTTTAAAAATATGGAAGGTTTCATGAATTTGCATGTCATCCTTGTGCAAGGGCCATGTTAATAATCTTTTCTGTACTGTTCCAGTTTTAGTATATGTGCTGCCTAAGAAGCACTCTATATTTTAAAAACTAGTATAATAGTGTTCCAAAAAAAAAAACAAACTGGGAAACTGAAATGGAATTGCTAAATTTTTATTTTTCCAAATAAGCCATTAAAAAATTTTGGCGTATTTCACACAAAAAAAGCATCTCAATATTATAAAGGTAATAAATATGTACTCTCAGAATTAAAAAGACAAGAAAGATCTGTAGGAACTTTACACCAATATTTTTGTGGAGTACAAGCATTAGGGTGTCACTGGTCTGTATCTTTGGAAGTTTTGAACCCAGAAGTGAAAATTACATATATGGTCTTACCAAAATTACATATATGGAACCCAGAAGTGAAAATTACATATATGGCAAGCAAAATTGAGTGTAACAATCACCATCCGCTTTCTGAATACTATACTCTTGTTAATGTATCATGAAATGTGCCAGATTTTATATTTCATTTGTTTTGTAGCATGAAATTATGTCACTTGAAGAAAGAACATTAAAGGGGCATTTCGGACTCCTGCTTGATAAGAGTAGAAATCTGCAAAACAAGGATTATACACATGATTGACAGACAGCTATAAAATATAACCTCATAGTTATTTCCACGACAAATACTCCCAAGAGAGTTTGAAGAGAGAACAATGCGGTGGGACACAGAAACAGAAGTATAACCAATTATCCAATTATATAAAACCTAAACTGCAAATTATTTTAAAGCAAACACAAATATTTTCAAGTATAGCACATAAAAAACACGGATTAAGTCCCCTATAGGTTAATGGCTATCCTCTAATTTGGGTTTGCTTTTTTTTTTTTTTTTCCGAGACAGTGTCTTGCTCTGTCACCCAGGCTGGAGTGCAGTGGCATGATCTCGGCTCACTCCAACCTCCGCCTCCTGGGTTCAAGCGATTCTCCTGCCTCAGCCTTCTGAGTAGCTGGGATTGCAGGCACGTGCCACCACACCCAGCTAATTTTTGTATTCTTAGTAGAGACGGGTTTCACTATGTTGGCCAGGCTGGTCTCGAACTCTTGACCTCATGATCTGCCTGCCTCGGCCTCCCAACGTGCTGGGATTACAGGTGTGAGCCACTGTGCCCGGTCCACTATCCTCCAATTTCCACACGCTCCACAAATCCTCATAAAAACCATATACGTCAAGAATAAGAGCAAATAAAATTATCCATAGCTGACCCCACAGCATTATAAGGATGAAATGACTAAAAACTCCAATTTACATGTAAGAGCATAAACATCGAAGACCAGAAGCTTCAATGGGAACTGTCCAGAAGAGCAGTATAGCAGGGTCCTAGTGGTAACTGAATTACATGTAATATGACCGAGGATTTACCATCAGGAGAGGGCCCCATCTGAGAGAAAGTACTGACGGCTCATCTGAGACATGACAGTGAGAGCAATGGCTACTGGGAAGTCAAAAATAATACACTTAGAAAGTATGTAAGATCAAAGGTAACAGTTTTAGCAAGGCACAGTTTCTGGGAGAGAAGGAGGTATCATTTGGAGGGTTGATGATAAAGGGAAAAAAGGAAGTGACCAGAGCATAAATGGCCTACTAAAACAAGACAGAACTATGGCGGGGGTTGTTGGGGGGGTAGGTGTTAATTTATTTTTAAAACTACACTTCACTGTGGCAACAAATCAGAGTGCTCTTGAACTAAGAGACTGAGAAGGCCACCCTAACCCCATCACCAAAATAAGACAAAATAAGATAATAATATTGTTGGTACAGTAAAATCCAGCACAAACAACCTGAACAGAAAAAAGAACTCAGCATTCATACCAAATTACTTATAAGAAATAAAAAGTAAAATACTTGGGCAGATGAAAATACACCAAAAACCCTTACAGAGGAAAGATTAACAACACCATATCCATCGCAAATTTAAAGTAATTAAATAACAAATGCAGACATAAAAGAACACCTCAAATGAGAAACTCAAAATTTTAAACAGTAGACAAATAACAGGAACTTGTAAAACATGAACAAACTGAACTTAAATGAAGACTAAATTACAAAAGATGCCCTACAGGGAACAGATAGAACAGATATGATCTAAAGAGACAGAAATGAAAGAGACAGGAATGCTTTCACATAAATGAAAAAGAAATAGAAGTGAAGACAATCAAAGAAAAGTCATACATATAGAAGAGAGAGGACAGGTGCGGTAGCTCCCACCTGTAATCCCAGCACTCTGGGAGGCCAAGGCAGGTGGATCACTTGAGGTCAGTAGTTCGAGACCAGTCTGACCAACATGGTGAAACCCTGTCTCTACTAAAAATACAAAAGTTGGCCGGGCATGGTGGCGCACGCTTGTAACCCCAGCTACTTGGGAAGCTGAGGCAGGAGAATCACTTGAACCTGGGAGGTGGAGCTGAGATGGCACCACTCCCCTCTAACCTGGGCAACAGAGCCAGACTCCATCTTGGGGGGAAAAAAAAAAAAGAAGAGAGGCAAATAAGATTCAATAGTCAAAGATTACTGAAGAATGAAATAGAACAGAACTACCAATACTCAAAACTGTAACTCAAGAAAATTTATTGGATGTCTAAGAAAAAAAACCAAGTCATACATTAAGAAATAAAATCAGGCTGGCGTTAGCAACACAAGCAAGATACAAGCAGGATAATATTTTCAAGGAATATTTCAAGAATCAAAGAAAAGTCATACATATAGAAGAGAGAGGACAGGTGATGGATGTGAATCACATATTTTACATCCAGCCAAGCTGTCCTTCAAATATCAAGGATATAGGAAACAATTTAAACATGTAAAAATTTAAGAAATTGTTCCACAAGCATTCCTGAGGAATCTACTAGATGATGAGCTTTATCCAACCAAGAAGTGATTGAGAACTTCAAGAAAAGATCTGTAAATCTTTAACAATATTGTAGTACTAAATTTAAAACAAAGGTATTGATGAGGAAGAACAGTATGGAAAATGACATACTCTCACAAAGTAAATATAACTTCAAAAAATCACAGGAAAAGAGACAGAAAAAAAAAACTGGAATAAGACCTCACACATAAGAAAATGAAACTAAATGGCTCTAATTTAAAGCTGATAAACCAAATGGAAGAAACCTAAATTTAAGAAAAAGGAAGAAACCTAATTTAAGAAAAAGGGGGGGAGACGAAGAGGAGTTTTAAAGGTATACATAAAAGTATACATAACAAAAATATAAACTCTCTTAAGTAAAAAATAAAAATAAAAAATAAAGCAAATAAAAACATCAAACAGAATACAAGACCCAGTAAATATAACATAAACCAAAGATGAGATCAATTCAGTGAAAAAGCTAAGGTTTAAAATAGACTACATCTACAAAAGAGCAAGTACTAATAATACACATGCTTTACCATTTCCCATGCACTTGTATACGTATCTCACTACCTACTCTGTGAGGTAGTTTAAGAAAAGTACTGCTTTTCTCTTTTACTCAGATTTGCCGAGCCTTTGTTGTTGCTGTGTTGTTGAGGAGACGTAGTCTCACTCTGTCACTCTGGCTGGAGTACAGTGGCATGAACACTGCTCACTGAAGCCTGAACCTGCCAGGCTCAAGCAATCCCCTACCTCAGCCTGCCAAGTAGCTGGGATTACAGGCGCGCACTACCACACCTGGCTAATTTTTGAATTTTTGTACAGATAGGGTTTCGCCATGCTGCCCAGGCTGGCCTAGAACTCCTGGGCTCAAGTGATCCTCCCACCTCTGCCTCTCAAAGCACTGAGATTACAGGCGTGAGCCATCATCCCTGGCCTATTTCCTGGGTTTTAAAATGTCACTTAGACTCCCCACAGAAATCTTTAAAATGAATTAGCCTCTATCAAAAGCTTCCCTAGGCTGAGGCAGAGCTTGCAGTGAGTCGAGATCGCGCCACTGCACTCCAGCCTGGGAGACAGAGCAAGACTCCGTCTCAAAAAATAAAATAAAATAAAATGAAATAAAATAAAATAAAACTTCCCTAGGCTGGGTGTGGGGGGGTCATGCCTGTATTCCCAGCACTTTGGGAGGCCGAAGCACAATAAATATTTCAAAGAATCAAAGAAAAGTCATACATACAGAAGAGAGAGGACAGGTGACGGATGTGAATCAAATATTTTATATCCAGCCAAGCTGTCCTTCAAATATCAAGGATACAGGAAACAACTTAAACATGTAAAAATTTAAGAAACTGTTCCACAAGCATTTCTGAGGAATCTACTAGATGATTCTATAGTATTGGCTTAACTTACGATTTCCTTAAGGGAGTGTCACAAGGTCAAGAGATTGAGACCATCGTGGCCAATATGGGGAAACCCCGTTTCTACTAAAAATACAAAAATCTGCTGGGCGTGGTGGCACACACCTGTAATCCCAGCTATTCGGGAGGCTGAGGCACAAGAATTGTTTGAACCTGGAAGGCGGAGATTGAGGTGAGCTAAGATCATGCGACTGCACTCCAGTCTGGCAACAGAGCGAGACTCCATCTCAACAAAAAAGCTTCCCTAACAAACAAAAAGTTGGAAGATGCTTAAGTCTCCTTGGTTTTCATTTAGTGGCAGTAGCAACCTAAGATGGCAAAGACTGTGGCACTATCTCAGGTACTAGACGTAAGACCAGGGCTCTTGGTAAACCGCCATACTTCAGAGTTAAGAACTACTCAAACACAGGATATATGACATCTCTACAACTCTAAGTGAAATCATGTACAGTTAAATTCTGTTATAATGCTTGTCTTGAAAACACACACTGGCTCCAACACAATTGATGGGGAGCATTTTGAGCATTTTAAATTTCATGCTTGCTTCTGTGACTTTCATCTGTTAGAAAATCTAGATGAACACAGAAAATAGCACCTAGCCAAAAAAAGTCTCATAGGCATACACAGCAGCACCCAGACACACACCTCAACTACCTCAGTTCCCCTTGTATGCTGTGAGCCACAATGAACCACACCCATCCACATGTGATGTTACAACTTTCCATCAGATTTCAGACAACCTGCCTTTCACCACCTCACAATGATTCACAAACTGTAATCCTTCAGATGCCCACTTCTGCAAGCAAGCACTGTCTTATCCAAAGTAAAGTGCAATATTTACATCATAGTATTATGTATTTGTTAACCATTTAACATATGTAAAACAGTACTACCATTTTAAGTTCTTATCTTTGTTTTTAATCTGTCACTAATAACGTTTTTTAATGTTGTGGCCAACCTCATTTTTCCCATAAGCCCTGTGGTTTTTATTGCATGACTTTGCAAAGTGCAGAGACTTTTAGGAATCTCTGTATTCCAATACAGTGGAATTACCTGTATATAAAGCATTTAGAAATATACTGTAAAAGGCTGGGCGCGGTGGCTCATGCCTATAATGCCAGCACTTTGGGAGGCCGAGGCGGGCAGATCACCTGAGGTCAGGAGTTAAGAGGCCAGCCCATGGAGAAACCCTGTCTCTACTAAAAATACAAAATTAGCCGGGCATGGTGGCACATGCCTGTAATCCCAGCTATTCTGGAGGCTGAGGCAGGAGAATCACTTGAACCAGGGAGGCGGAGGTTGCGGTGAACCAAGATAGCGCCACCATTGCACTCCAGCCTGGACAACAAGAGTGAAACTCCATCTCAAAAAAAAAAAAAAGAAAGAAAGAAATATACTGTAACAATGTAGTCATTAAGTATTGGCTATACCTACAATTTCCTTAAGGGAGTGTCACAAACTTTGTATCAGCTAACAAGTAGAAAGTCTAGCATAAAATCTGGCTCAAAATAGATACTCTTTGCTTAATGTACCCCTTCTTAAAAATTCTGACTTGGTCCTCAAGCATTGATAATTAAAGGTAATCTTGTACTACCCAACGACTTCTCTCTGAAAAATAGAGTCCCATTTTAAGTGTAAGCCATTTTATTGTGAGAGGAAAAAAAAGTATTTGAATTTGAACAGCAACCATGTGTAAAAGCAGACAACCAACCAAGGCCAGGCTTTTTCCCCCTGGTCTATTGTTTTTAAAAGCAAACTTTCACTTCCTCCTTTTATGTAATCAGATAAAACAACTCTTATAGATGCCACTCAGGAATGTTTACACAATCTCCTCAGTAATAAAATCAAATGGAATATTTAAGATTAAAAATATTACTGGCTTCAAATAATACTATTTCCCCAAGGTGTTTTAGTAGAAATTTCATATTATTTCAACTGAAGATTTGCTCATATTATACTAACCAAAGAAAATGCAGTAGAGCCCATGAGATAACAAAAACATCAACCTGTCCATCATTTAATTCTTACACTGCAACTTTTACTTTTTTTTTCCCCCTAGACAAGGTCTCATTCTGTCACCCAGGCTGGAGTGCATTGGCATGATGATAGCTCATTGCAGTCTCAAACTGCAATGAGCTCAAGCAGTCCTCCACCTCAGCCTCCCAAGTAGCTGGGACTACAGGTTTGCACCACCACCACACCCAGGTAACTTTTTTATTTTTTACAGAGACAGAGCCTTGCTATGTTGCCCAGGCTGGTCTCGAACTCCTGGCTTCAAGACCTCTTCCATACTGGCCTCCCAAAGCACGGGGATTACAAGCTATTTTACTTCTAAATAACCAGGAAAGGAAAGATTGCTTTAATTAAATTAAAAGTGTAAGGGATTATTTTAATGCCACATTAAGTAGTGAACAATATAATTTCCTATCTTACCTAGGAGGAAAAAAACCACATGCAACAAGTTAGACTAGTGTTCTTAAAGTTACAACTTTAATACAAGTTTGTACAGCACATATCATAAAACAACTTAGATGTTTAAGCCTACAGCTGACATTTCAGGGAAATTTCGAAAAGAATACAACCACAGCATAAAATTCCTTCCATGCCCTAACATTTCACTCATCCTTCTTACTATCAGAATTAGCAACTGACATCCTTTTCACAACCATTTTTCACTAAGAATCTTAAGTTTGTCTCCTCAACAGTATATTGCCTGTAAATAGAGAGCAAACTTGTATTTAGATATGAATGCTGATTGCTGGCTAAGCTCACTGTTAAGTGACTTGTTCTCTCTTCCACACCAGCTTCTCAGCATACCAAGAATTAAACTTGATTTTTAAATTTCCTGAAAAACACAAAGCAACTCTACACTACAATTATTTTCCTTCTAATTTTTTTTTTTTTTTTTTTTTTTTTTTTTTTGAGACGGAGTCTCGCTCTGTAGCCCGGGCTGGAGTGCAGTGGCCGGATCTCAGCTCACTGCAAGCTCCGCCTCCCAGGTTTACGCCATTCTCCTGCCTCAGCCTCCCGAGTAGCTGGGACTACAGGCACCCGCCACCTCGCCCGGCTAGTTTTTTGTATTTTTTAGTAGAGACGGGGTTTCACGGTGTTCGCCAGGATGGTCTCGATCTCCTGACCTCGTGATCCGCCCGTCTCGGCCTCCCAAAGTGCTGGGATTACAGGCTTGAGCCACCGCGCCCGGCCCCTTCTAATTTTTTTTAAAGAGATGGAGTTTCACTATGGTGCCCAGGCTGGAGTGCAGTAGCAATTCACAGGGGCAATAATCACAAACTATAGCCTTGAACTCCTGGGCTCAACCAAATCTTGCTGCCTCAGACTCCTGAGTAACTGGCATGCACCCCTGTGCCCAGCTCTTCAACATTTTATATTTTAAATTTTATAACAGGTCCATTTCTTAATATCATATATAGCGGTCGTCAACCCTGACTTCGTGTCAGAATCGGTTGTAAAGCTCTATGAAATGACGTATGACTGAGTCCTACTATCTGAAGATTCTAATACAGCAGCAGGCTCCTCACAACCAATTCATTTAATCCTGATACCATTTATCCTCCAATGCCAAAACCAAAGAAATATTAATAAAACTTTCCTCTTATTATGCTTTTATGATGAAAGAAAGACTATGTAAACAAATACTATAATTCATTCATAAATTAAACTTCAAAGTCTTACCACATGATACAGGCTCTGCCCAATATCCTACAATTACTTCATATAATAATGTACTCTGTAATGCCAAAGCCCAGCTTAACTCCGTTTTCCAAATATTTATGCAAGCACACAGTCCAAAGATCTTTCTCTCTTGCCCTGTAATCACTGTTTTCACACTCACTTCACATAACAAATATTTATTAAACATCTACTATGGTAGATCATTTTAACCAATATGAATAGAGCCATTAGCAGACATCCTTATCTTCATAAAACCTACATTTTAATTGTGGAAAATATGTGATAAATATACAAGTAAATGTAAGAAGCTGATAAATGAGATAAAGTAAGAAATAAGAAAATAAGGTGAGAAGGACTGACTGCTAGCCAAGGAAGGCCTCTAAATAACATTTAAAGGACACCTGTTTAGCTGGGCATGGTGGCATGTGCCTGTAGTCCCAGTTGCCTGGAAGGTTAAGGTGGGAGAATCGCTTCAACCTAGGAGGCGGAGGTTGCAGTGGGCGGAGATCACACTACTGCACTCCAGACCTCCAGCCTGGGCAACAGAGTGAGACCCTGTCTCAAAAAATAAAAATAAAAAAAATTAGGCCAGGCACGGTGGCTCACACCTGTAATCCCAGCATTTTGAGAGGCCGAGGCAGGTGGATCACCTGAGGTCTGGAGTTTGAGATCAGCCTGGCCAACATGGTGAAACCCAGTCTGTACTAAAACTACAAAAATTAGCCAGGCCTGGTGGCAAGCACCTGGAATCCTAGCTACTCAGGAAGCTGAGGCAGGAGAATCGCTTGAACTCAGGAGGCGGAGGTTGCAGTAAACTAAAATTGTGCCACTGCATGCCACGCTGGGTGACAGAGCGAAACCCTGTCTCAAAAAATAATAAAAATAAAATTTAAAATCAAGAATAAATAAAGGACATGTGAGCAGAAGTCCTAAAACAACTAAGAAAAATGAGTCACGCAGGTATCTGGGGGAGAAAATTCTAAACAGTCCTTTGCACATATATGACCCTTTATATGACCTAGCTTTTTATGTCCAAAAATGCCTTTATGAAGAAAGAAGATATATTGAATCAATGCTGTCAGAACTGCATTGTCAGAAGCAGAAATATTAAAAGATATAAGACTGCACACTAAGGAGAGAGATCCCTTCAGTTGAGGCCAGCTGGACAGTATCTCTCCAGTCCCCTAATCACACAGAGCACCATTCCTGCCTCTCTGGAAACTCTTCTTTAACCAGTGCTTCAATAGTTTGGATGGCAATTCTATTATCATTAAATAACTAGTTTGAGCCCCAGTAATGACCCAGGACTTCAACACTTTGACACATCTAAAGAATGGAATATTAAATTCAGTTCCCTTTTAAGCTTTAGTCTGTTTTTCTGAAAATATAGTGTTGTCTATCTACTACTATTGAAAACTGAACTGTGGTCACTCTGCACAAGCAAGTATTTTTAACCCACTCTCTTGACGCAAAAGAAACATTTTTTAAAACATTTCAGGTTTCTAACACAATACAGAATTTTGAAACTATATGCTGTCAATTTAAAACAAAAACATGTATTTATTTCTTCATTCATACTACATCTCATTCTAGAAAAACAAACATTAAAAAGTAAGCAAACAGGCCAGGCACAGTAGCATGTCATAATCTCAGCTACTTGGGTGGCTGAAGCAGGAGGATCACTTGAGCTCAGGACTAGCCTGGGCAACATAGTGAAATCCTGGTCCCACGCACATATGCGCACACACGCACACGCGTACACACACACACACAAATTTAAAAAGCAAGCAAAGAATAAATTTACCACATTATTAAAAGATTTTCACTTCTCACTAGTTTTTTTTTTTTTTTTTTTTGAGACAAAGTTTCACTCTCGTTCCCCAGGCTGGAGTGCAATGGTGCGATCTTGGCTCACTGTAACCTCCACATCCTGGGTTCAAGCGATTCCCCTGCCTCAGCCTCCCAAGTTGCTGGGATTACAGGCGCCTGCCACCACGCCTGGCTAATTTTTGTACTTTTAGCAGAGACAGCGTTTCACCATGTTGGCCAGGCTGGTCTCGAATTCCTGACCTCAGGTCATCCACCTGCCTCAGCCTCTCAAAGTGTTGGGATTACAAGCATGAGCTACCACGCCCGACCCTCACTAGATTTTTACAGAAAAATTATTTTGTAATTTTTATAATAATTATATATACATTATATATACATATATAAAACAGCAAAACTGCATTTTGTTTTCTGGTATACTTTTAAGGAATAATTTATCCTAGTTTAAATTTATGATTAGCAGCAGGGCGTGGTGGCTCATGCCTGTAATCCCAGCACTTGGGAGGCTGAGGTGGGTGGATCACCCGAGGTGAGCAGTTTGAGACCAGCCTGGCCAACGTGGAGAAACCCCGTCTCTACTAAAAATACAAAACTTAGCTGGGCGTGGTGGTGGACACCTGTAATCCCAGCTACTGGGGAAGCTGAGGCAGGAGAATCACTTGAACCTGGGAGCCAGAGGTTGCAGTGAGCCGGAGGCTGCAGTGAGCCGAGATCAAACCACTGTACTCCAGCCTGGACAACAAGAGCGAGATTCCATCTCAAAAAAATAAATAAACTTATGATTAACTACTATGTTCAGAAGGGGATTTCAGAACAGACCAAACTTTGTTTCCATTTTTTGATTTTTTGTTATATTCTAAATATACAAAGTACAAGCAAAAGTATATTAAAACCAATTTCAAAGTTACTGTCCACTCTTAGTTGCAAAACTGGAATTCTGTCACAAAGAAATTTAATCAGTTAACCTTTCATGTGCATATGGACACCTACTTGCTAACAATTCCTAATCTAAATTTCATCAGCAACTAAAGCTAAACTAAGTATCATTAACTAGCAGAAACAGCAACTTTCCCAAAGAAAATAAATCACATAAAATAATTTACCTATTATACAATGGGCTGGGTGCAGTGGCTCAAGACTATAATCCCAGCACTTTGGGAGGCTAAGGCGGGGGGATCACATGGTCAGGAGATTGAGACCATCCTGGCTAACATGTTGAAACCCCCACTGTACTAAAAATACAAAAAATTAGCCCGGCGTGGTGGCGGGCGCCTGTAGTCCCAGCTACTTGGGAGGCTGAGGCAGGAGAATGGCATGAGGCAGAGGCGGAGCTTGCAGTGAGCCAAGATCGCGCCATTGCACTCCAGCCTGGGCGACAGAGGGAGCCTCTGTCCCAAAAATAATAATAATAATAATTTACCTATTATATAACATATGCAGCCACCTAATAAGTATTACTACTCTTTTGCCTAACAAAGAATTCCCTCACCCTTCTCCTATACCCCTCCCCTAAATAGTTAAACACTAGGCAGGTGTGTGATGTTAAATGCCCTGAAAAGAAAAAAAAGTTTTATTCCAGACTGTAACTCACACTAGCTTAATCTCAGTCTGTTTGCTTAATAAAAATGTCCCCACCTTGAAAAGTTTTGAGAATTAAGAAAGGACTCTAAATAAAGCATGCTGTGTCCAAAATGGTAACCATTCACCACATGTGACTATTTGAATTTAAATTAAGGTTAATTAAAAATTCATTTCCTCAGTTGCACTAGCCATATTTCAAGTGTGCAATAATTACATGTGGCCAGGCCAGGCACAGTAGCTCACACTTGTAATCTCAGCACTTTGGGAGGCCGAGGCAGGAGGACCGCTTGATCCCAGGAGTTCAAGACTAGCCTGGCCAACATGGCGAAACCCCGTCTCTACCAAAAATACGAAAATTAGCCAGGCATGGTGGCACGCCTGTAGTCACAGCTACCTGGGAGACTGAGCTGGGAAGATAGCTTGAACCCAGGAGGTGGAGGCTGCAGTGAGCCATGATCAAACTACTGCACTCCAGCCTGTGTGATAGAGTTAGACCCTGTCTTAACAAGTACAACAAAAAACAAACCTACACATGGCCAATGGCTATCTATTAAAGCAGATAACAAATATTTCCATCATCATAGAAAATTCTACTGTGCAGTGCTATTCTAAAGCACCTAGAGCAGAGCCTGGCAAATGGTAGATTTCTCATTTTACCTGGCAAATAGTGACAAATCACAAACATAATCATAATGCTATTTTAACTTCTCTCACCACTTTTCTAGGAAAGAAAAATTCTGTCCATTAAAAACCAAACACTGCATGTTCTCACTCATAGGTGGGAACTGAACAATGAGAACACTTGGATACAGGGTGGGGAACATCACACACCGGGGCCTGTCCTGGGATGCGGGGAGCAGGGAGGGATAGCATTAGAAGATATACCTAATTTAAATAACGAGTTAATGGGTGCAGAACACCAATATGGCACATGTATACACATATGTAACAAACATGCACGTTGTGCACACATACCCTAGAACTTAAAGTATAATAAAAAAATTAAAATAAAATTCTATCCTTTAACACTTATAACAATATAAATCATTCAGGCTAAGGTCCAAAACTACATTTATTGATGTACAATATTTTAACTATTCCCAACTTAAATTTTTCTTATAACTGACATTAACATTTGGAGAGCAAAAAAGAGAGAAGGAAGCAGCAGCAACAGCAACCAACCTACTAACACTTCATTGAAAGGCATTAGGATATGTCCACTTTTTCCAAGTGGGTTAAAATATAAGGTGTGGATTTCGTTCTACCCTGGCAACCTCATTTTTCCTACCCCTAACCTAGATCCTAACAAATTGGTGTAAAAATCTGGTAACATCCTCAAACTTTTAGATAAACAAATAGCATCAACAGTAGGCAAAGGCCACAATTTTCTAATGACTTAATTTTCCAAATAAGTTAAAACAGTTTGTAAATACAAAAAAAAAAAAAAACCAGCTTCTGGCAAACACAAGTCTTCCTTAAACTCTTATATAGGGCCGGGCGCAGTGGCTCATACTTGTAATCCCAGAACTTTGGGAGGCCGAAACGAGCAGAACACTTGAGGTCACTAGCTCAAGACCAGCCTGGCCAACATGGTGAAACCCCATCTCTACTAAAAATACAAAAAAATATTAGCCGAGTGTGGTGGCAGACGCCTGTAATCCCAGCTACTTGGGAGGCTGAGGCATGAACCCAGGAGGTAGAGGCTGCAGTGAGCCAAAATCACACTACTGCACTCCAACCTGGGCGACAGAGCAAAACTCTGTCTCAAAAAAACAAACAAATAAAATAAAATAAACTCTTACATAGTATATATCACATTAAATTCACTCTGTCCTTTTTCCAGACAAATTATCAGCAAGAAACACTATGTAAGCATTTTGACTAACTTTTGACAATGCTGTAGTCAGAAAACAGTAGAGTAATAGTGGAAAAAAAAAAAGAAGGGAAAAATATACAAAAAAAACTGAATTTCAGAGATCAACTAGACTAGATCAAGCCAGGCAAATCCACTGCAGAAACTCTAAAATTTTTGCAAACTTATGTGTAAACCAGGTTTCCATTAAAAAATTAAGGAAAAAAAAAGTTTATTTTGAAATACAAACTAACTGCATTTCCTACATAAGTTTATCATAACAAGTACAGTACAACTAACAAAGTAGCAGCTCAAAAGTTGAATGCTGCAGGAATGACTTAACAAGTTACCAAGTGGCCAGGAACAGTGGCTCAGGCCTGTAATCCCAGCATTTTGGGAGGCCGAGGCAGGTGGATCACTTGAGGTTGGGAGTTTGAGACGAGCCTGACCAACATGGAGAAACCCCATCTCTACTAAAAATACAAAATTAGCCAGGTGTGGTGGCACATGCCTGCAATCCCAGCTACTCGGGAGGCTGAGGCAGAATTGCTTGAACCCGGGAGGCAGAGGTTTCGGTGAGCCGAGATCATGCCACTGCCCTCCAGCCTGGGCAACAAGAGCGAAACTCCGTTTCAATAAAAAAAAAAGAAGTTACCAACCTAGCAACACTTGATTACATACAGCACACACATCACATTAAAAGTCCAACGTTTCCTTTATCAGGACAAAAAAAAAAAATCTTAAAATCAAAAGCACTAACTTACTATTGAATCTCAAGAAACTGAAGCAATTTCAAAAAATCAATACTATCCTTTTGGTCAGTAATACTTTCTTCACTCCTAACGTATGAGAACAATAAGGACATTTTAGCTCCTTTACTTTTCTTTCATTTAGTGATTTTCACATTTCTCTCACATGTAACTTATTAACAGATCTACAGCACTGTGATTTTAGCAATGAACTTACAGGTTTTTGCCCCACTAACACTACCACAAAAAAATATTTAAGATATTTAATCAAAAATTGCTATTCTATGGATGGTTAAACACACTGTGGTACATCCATATCATGGAATACTACTCGGCAATAAAAAGGAATAAACCATTAGCTGGATGTGGTAGCCCTGTAGTGATCCCAGCTACTCCAGCGGCTGAAGAGGGAGAAGTGCTTGAGCCCAGTAGTTTGAGGTTACAGTGCCCTATTGATAGAGCCTATAAACAGTCACTACACTCCAGCCTGGGCAACAGAGGAAGACTCTATCTCTAAACCCAAAAAGTTGTATACTGTATGATTATTTTTTAAACACACTGGGAATGGCAAAATTATACAAATGCAGGACATGTACTGATTGCTGGAGCCTGCAGCAAGAGGGGATGGGAGTGGGGTGGGACAGATGTTGGATGTGGTTCTAAAAGGGCAACAGAGGGGTACTTTGGACTGAGGGAACTGTTCTGTAGCCTAATTGTAGTGGTGCAATCTATACATGGGATAACACTGCACAGAAGTAAATACAGTCAGCTCTCATTATCCTTGGTATCTGCATCCATAGGTAAAAACTATTTTAAAAAAGCACAATAAAAAATACAAATTTTTAAAATACAGCTTAACTATATAACATTAATATTGCATTAGGTATTGTAAGTAATCTAGAGATATTTGAAGTGTACAGGTGATATGCATAGGTTATACGCAAATACTACACCACTTTATATAACGGACTCAAACACCTGCAAATTTTGGAATCTCGCGGGATCCTGAAATCAACCCCCGACAGATACCAAGCGATGACTGCACCCGCGTGCGCGAGCACTCACACGCATGTACAAGTAAACTGGGGATATGTGAATAAGATTGGTGGATTGTATCAATGTTTAATAATGAACCATGGTTTTGCAAGGTGTTAGTGTTGGGAAAACTGAGTAAAGTGCACTGTATTATTCCTTAAACTATGTGATTATACAGTCTTCTCAAAATTAAAAGTTTGATTTATTTAAAAAGTGCTAACACTTGAGAAAACCTTAATATGAACCAGATAATAGACAATATTAGAGAATGACTGTTAAAAGTATACAAGATGATGTCCTTATTCTTAGAAGATGCTTGTTGAAGTATTTAGAGATGAAATTTTTTGTTTTTGAGACAGTCTCGCTCTGTTGCCCAGGCTGGAACTGCAACCTCCACCTCCCAGGTTCAAGCGATTCTTGTGCCTCAGCCTCTCTAGTAGCTGGGACTACAGGCGCACACCACCACGGCTGACTAATTTTCGTATTTTTAGTAGAGACAGGATTTCACTACGTTGGCCAGCCTGGTCTCGAACTCCTGACCTCAAGTGATCCACCGCCTGAGCCTCCCAAAGTGCTAGTATTAAGGTATGAGCCACTGTGCCCAGCCTAGAGATAAGTTTTATGTCTACAACTTACTTTTATACAAATGTATATAAACATATACATAGTGAGAAAACATATATGGCAAAATATCAAGTGTTAAATTTAAGTAAAGGTTTAGGAGTGTTCCTTGTTCTCTCAACTTTTCTTTTTTTTTTTTTTTTCCAAAATAAAGAATTGTGAAGAAGAGATTAAAGATAAATTGTTATTATAAACTTATGTTATAGTTCTACCTGCACACCAATTAGTCTTTTTAACGGTTTAAAAGTAACTTTTTTCCTAAAACTATTTTACAGCTCCACCTACACTCTTAGTCTTAAAAGAAAACAAAACAAAATGCCAACAAGAATTTCAGGGCAACAGTTTTCCGACACTGGATGTGACGTTCTAATATTTTTCAACATGAATTCACTAAATCTGTAAGGCATATGGACACTTTTGTAAAATCAAAGTTAGTTCAAATGGATGATTATTTATTTCTAGAAAAACTGAATCCCTAGAGTTGTTCTACTTTTCAAACAGGTGAAATAAATTATAACTGCAGGGGAAAAGGTTAACACTTTCACACACACATCCTAAATTTTAAAAGTCTGAAATTTGGCAAACACAGTTAATTCTATCATAAGGAAAAGTTTGCGTGAAAGGGGCAACCCACATACTAAATGCCAAACAAAAAATGTACTACAATGTGTTAATTATAGTTCCCAGGCTACAGGACATATTTTAAAATGTAAACAGTCCCAACAAACATCAATGCATTTATAGTTTTAAAAAATGCAAACTGCACACATTTGAAATGTAGGGAATAAGTCTGAGTTAGCGTCAACAAAATCCTTCTCAAAAGTTCTTATATTCTCTTTTCTCTGGTGAGTTTTTGCATGCGTTAATACACTTCAGTGTATAAGAAAAGTCTAGGTCTGGAACGTTTCAACTAAAGACTCAACTTTTTACTTCCTACCGAACCGCCCCCTCGCCAATGGGCCCCACCTCCCGAGAAGAGTGACGGGGTGGGGCTGTTTCCCGCTCGGAAACTAAGAAATAAATGCCTCATCCCTACTCCAGAAACGAGAGAACAAGGGAGGCAGAGGCACCGAAGACTCCAGTATGCAACTGACTACAAGGAGGTAGTCGTTTGAAAAGCTTTCTTTCCTTCTCTGAACTCTTTCTTTCCCTCCTCTCAGGTCATTTGACCCCGGGCCGGGCGGAGACAGGTGAATCCCAAGAGAGGAGGAAGAGGGAGGGACAGATGATGGAGGGAGAACCGCGTTTAGGCAATGAATGAGCCTGCTGCATCCGCACCACCTGTTCCTTCCAAGGGTGCCACCCCGGCCTGCCGGCAGGGTTCCCACACCAACCGGGCCGCGACTCCTGCCGGTGTTGCCCACTTGCCCGCCAATGGCCGGGCCTCTCCTCCCCCAGATCGGGGAGAACGAGAACCGGCAGTCTAGAAGCCAGGAGATCGGGGCCTAGTCCGGAACCAGGGCCTCAAGCGTGGGGATGGAAGGAAGAAGGCTGTGGTCCCTGGAGCGCGGGCCATAGTAGGAACCACAGAGAGGGGGCAAAGCAATGCATTCGGCCTGACGAGGACTATGAAGGCGGGGTCCCGGGCGGGAGTGGCTCAGTGCCCGCCGGGCCGAGGTTAGGGGTGACAGGCCCGGTTACCGGCTAAATCCTCCCCACTGCTTGCCCAGAGCCTCACACTTACCAAGATCCGCTTGAAGAGCGCATTCTCCTTGGGCGGGAGGCTCACGGCCGGCATCGTTCCGGCTGCTCCTGCTGCTCCCGCCACCACCCGGCTCGGTCAGTCAGTTTGTCCGACCGTCGCCGCTGCCGTTCCCTAGCTGCTTCAGCCTTGAATATACCGATCCGCCGCCACCACCAGGCCTCGGGTGTCGCCGCGTTGCCCTACCCGGACACCTCCTTTTTCCTCGTTGTCTTTTTTCCTTTCTCACTTAACGCTGCCGCCGCCTCCCCCACTACGGGTCTCCGTCGGCGGTTCACGTGGTAACTGAACAGACCGACAGAGGCAGCCAAAATGGCGGACGCGGAGGGCTTTCCCACCCGGGTCACACCTCCTAACACGCAGGCGCGGTGACCTCCTTTCCCCACCTCCTCTGGGTTTCGGAGCTTGCCGGGAAACCTGGAGGCTGGCCCGCCTGTGGAGGCCGGGAGGGTCCGGGCAGGCCCCGCCCATCCTCTCAGTGCGTGGTGCCCTCGAAGCGCCCGCTGAGCTACGGGAGGCTAGCAAATACGATTCAGACCGCCTCCTCATCAAAAATAGCCTCTCTGGCGCCTTCCTGCCAGATTGACCTTTCATTCATTGGAAAGAGTCTCGCACACTGTGTGATAATCGTTTGAGTCCAAAGCGCTAAAATACAGGTGTAGGTGTTTGAGAAGAGCTGTAGTTGATTATGGACGAAATGCCTAATTTAAGGAGCAGAGGCGGAGTGGAAAATGAAAAAAGCTTCCCCGCAGTGGAGACTTATTAACAGCCCTGGAGAGGAAGGGGCTTAATAGAGTCTGAAAAGCGTGGAAGAGCTTGACCAATGAAATGGGCCTGGCTGTCGTATCGGTAATTTGGTGAATGTTGCTTAAGATCAGCCTGGAAAGGTAGTTAGCCAGATCCGAAGTGACATATTTGCACTGCCAGAGGAGCCTCTGGAGGTTAAAGTATGTGTTTTAATTTCGTTGTTGAGGCCATATAATGCAGAGTTGACGGACCAACCTTACGAGGCACCTTGCAGTGGAGTGGTGGAGAGTTAAAGACACTGACTTTACCCTGGAGCTGACTTCAAACTAGTGCTTAATATTGTGACTCGAACTCCCCATCCCCAGAAATTCTCAGATCTTAGAAGCCAAAGACTGGCAAGGATACTAGAGAGAACTACTCGAGTAGGCGAGGTCAGACTAGGTGCTGAATAGGACCCCTTCCAAAAATGTAAGTCATTTCATTAACAGGTGACAATAAAACTTTTTCAAAGTGGCATTCCATTGATCTAAAAATTTTCAAGTTATATGAGCCACTTTTAACCTTTGGTTTTTGATTACCTCTTTCCAAATCCTGATTTCACTCTGTAGCATTCTTTGCATTACGAATTATTAAACAATATGTTATGTGCATGTTTTTTACTCTTTTAAATTTATTTACAAAGACATTTTAATTTTCAAACTTCTCTTAACTGTCCCTGAAAGGTGTGAGTTGAGAAATATGTTTCCCAATATAAACTTGGGTTTTCTAGCTGCTATATTGATTGTCCTCTCCCTTCACCGGGGTCATAAATAAGGTTTTTAACAGTCAAATCCTGGAGTTTCCTTAAATTCTGTGATCTCTCTTCAAAATTTTGAGAAAATCATATGTACAGGAAACTATGTTTCAGTTTGAAATATGGCCAGTCTTTTAACCTTAACTTTATAAAACTAAGGGCAAGCTTATAATTCATTTTTAAGCTGTTATTTAATAATAACCTGCAAAAAGTCACTGCCCCAAGAGGTCTTTCAACTGTCTGAACTATTGAAAGACAGAAAAATAGTCTAAATGTAGTTGATAATTTTAGCTTGGATTTCCAAATCTCTGGCTTCATATCCAAAAATCCCCACAGCAATACTATTTGCTGTAGTTCTCTAAATTTCTCCTGTAAAGAATATTCTATTTTCCTTCAGAGGAAGAAAATGTCTGGTCTTTGAAACAATCAGTAGTTTCCACCAGAACCTTAGTACCTGATTAGATGAGCCAGAAATAGAGTTTGGCAAATGTTACATTCTTTTTGGGTGATGACAAAAAATGGCAATTTTTTTTTTTTTTTTTTTTTTTTTTTTTGAGACGGAGTCTCGCTCTGCCGCCCAGGCTGGAGTGCAGTGGCCGGATCTCTGCTCACTGCAAGCTCCGCCTCCCGGGTTCACGCCATTCTCCTGCCTCAGCCTTCCGAGTAGCTGGGACTACAGGCGCCCGCCACCGCGCCCGGCTAGTTTTTTGTATTTTTTAGTAGAGACGGGGTTTCACCATGTTAGCCAGGATGGTCTCGATCTCCTGACCTCGTGATCCGCCCATCTCGGCCTCCCAAAGTGCTGGGATTACAGGCTTGAGCCACCGCGCCCGGCCAAAAAATGGCAATTTTAAAGGCTCGGCAAATACTAGTCTGATTCAACATTTAACTGATTCATTTCCTAGTTAAAATGCACCTACAGGTAACAGTCTGACCACACAGTAACCTGAACTGAATAAAAAAAATATATTTACTCTGATTACCACAATTTCACAAATAGAGATCCCATTTGAGTTATACTTTGACAGCCATGCTTTCAGAACGTTAACATATCCAAGGCTATATGCTGTGGCTGCTGCTGCTGCTGCTGGTTAATTCATCTTACCCCATGTGCTTGCATGTCACTATGTTCAAAATGCCAACTCTAAAAACTATTAACCAAAAAGAAAGAAATAAAATCATTTACCTTGCAAACTTTAATTCTACAAAAGGGATATGTAGAGTGAAATTTCTCCATATACGCAAGATGTTCTCTATTGAGACTGTTACATCTTATTAAGTATTTGGGGCCGGGCGCGGTGGCTTAAGCCTGTAATCCCAGCACTTTGGGAGGCCGAGTCGGGCGGATCACGAGGTCAGGAGATCGAGACCATCCTGGCTAACCCAGTGAAACTCGTCTCTACTAAAAAAATACAAAAAACTAGCCAGGCGAGATGGCGGGCACCTGTAGTCCCAGCTACTTGGGAGGCTGAGGCAGGAGAATGGCATAAACCCAGGAGGCGGAGCTTGCAGTGAGCTGAGATCCGGCCACTGCACTCCAGCCTGGGCAACAGAGTGAGACTCTGTCTCGAAAAAAAAAAAAAGGAAAAAAAAAAAAAGTATTTGGGTCTTACTTTAAAAAAAAAAAAAAAAGGCTGGGCGTGGTGGCTCACGCCTGTAATCCCAGCACTTTGGGAGGCTAAGGCGGGCAGATCACAAGGTCAGGAGTTCAAGACCAGCTGACCACCATGGTGAAACCCCGTCTCTACTAAAAATACAAAAATTAGCCAGGTATGGTGGTGCGCGCCTGTAATCCCAGCTACTCAGGAGGATGAGGCAGGAGAATCGCTTGAACCTGGGAGGCAGAGGTTGCAGTGAGCCAAGATCGTACCACTGCACTCCAGAGCGAGACTCCCTCTCAAAAAAAGAAAAAAAATACGCCAGGCATAGTGCCTCATGCCTATAATCCTGACACTTTGGGAGGCTGAGGCAGGAAGATAGTTTGAGACCAACCTGGGCAACATATTGAGACCCCATCTCTGCAAAACAATTTTAAAGTTTGCCAGGTGTGGTGCTGTGAGCCTGTAGTCCCAGCTACTTGGTGGGCTTAGGTGGGAAGATTCCTTCGGCCCCAGAGGTCAAGATTGCAGTGAGCTGTGATGACACTTTTGCTCTCCAGCCTGGGCAACAGAGCTGAGACCTTGTTCCAAAAAAAATAAACAACATAAAAGAAATTCATGTATTTGTCACCTAGATTTAACAAATGTTAACAATTTGCCTTTGCTTCTGGGTGTTTTTGTGTGTGTATAGACAGGGTTTCTTAATGTTGCCCAGGCTACTCTTGAACTCCTGGGCTTAGGCAATCAACCCACCTCAGCCTCCCAAAGTGCTGGGATTATAGGTGTGAGCCCCAAAACCTGGCCTGCTGCTGAGTCTTAAAAAATAAAAACTTATAGATACATCTTGGTGTGTGGGGAGGTGGGAGGTTGTTGGTTTTTTTCTTTTCTTTTGTTTTCTTTTGTTTTTATGACAGGGTCTCACCGTGTCACCCAGGCTGGAGTGCAGTGACACAATCTTGGCCTACTGTAGCCTCAACCTCCCAGGTCCAAGCGATCTTCCTCCCTCAGCCTCCCGAGTAGCTGGAACCACAGAGGTGCACCATCACACCCAGCTAATTTAAAAAATATATATTTTGTAGAGACGTTTATCTACCTAGGTTGCACAGGCCAGTCTTGACCTCCTGGACTCAAGCAATCCATTTGCCTTGTTCTCACAAAGTGCTACGATTAGAGGCCTGAGCCACTGTGACTGGCTCAAGTCCTAAGTTTGATTCATAGTATTCTCATGCATGCTATATCAATAAACATATGTGGTTTTTGGGGGGGTTTTGTTGTTTTGGTTTGGTTTGGTTTGTTTTTGTTGTTGTTGTTGTTGTTGTTTTGCAGTTTATACAGTTTTTCAATTCTTGCTCTTTCTTTACCTTCCTTCGGAGATGTGATTTTTTTTTTCCCAGTGGAAAAATCTTGGACTAAAACTTTGCATTTCTGGCTGCTAACTCAAATCCTCTCTCTTTTCACCTGGATCATAAATAAGATTTTAGTGTTCAAATTCTGAAGATGCTTACATGAATGTTATGAAGCAACTTCTAACAAAATATTATAGATATTAGTTCCTAGCTGGAATTACTTAATTCCATCTAGGAATTAACTCCATCTTTTCAAGATGGAGTTTCACATACAGCTGCATACTCCATACTCCAAGTGTACAGTTCCCATAAGCTCTAATATGCTGAGAAAAATGTGCTTATACTTCATCACTTTCCCAAAATACACACTAGTAAAAGGCTACAAGGGCCAAAGCTCTGAAAAAGAACAAAGCAGTCTTTCCCAACAGCAGTACCGAAATTAGTAATTTGCTTACTGGTTCTGTATACTCTGACTAAAGGTAGCATCTGTTTCAACTTGTTGGATACTAGCAAAAGCTTCGTCAGGACAAGCTTCCAAAGGATGGTGTAGAAAGGATATACAACTGACAGGCTGCTGAGTGGACAAGAAGCCAATAAGTTGAGAACCAACAACTGGCTCAGCACATTCGTTGGGTAATTTACTTACTTGAGCATGAGTCCAGGAGGCTCAAACTAGATTACAAACTAAAGTGACTCACAATTTAGCAATCCATTTAGCCACCATTTGCATGTTAAAATGAGCCAGAAAATATAGTACAATTAATTGACTTTCTGGTCAATAATTTTTGGTTAAAAAAAGATTTTAAAATAACATTGCTAAAGAGAATATAGGAGATTTGCTAAAATTTATTTTGGTTTTAAAATTAATGACATAAGGTTTAACGGATTACTTTTAAAGGGTCAAAATGTATTGTCTGTTACCTATAAATATTTTTACTAGTCTTTAGACATCAGATTGAACTGAATTGAATGTACAAAGATCTGGCTCAATTGTGCAAGATAAAACCTATTCCTCAGAACAATGTCTTTAATAGGCAAAACCAAATAAATTGTTTACTACCACCAGAGAGTTGTTTAAGCTTCTCAACAACCCTATAGGTTTTATGTTACAGATGTAAAACTTAGGTATAGAGAGGTTAAGTAATTTGCCTCTTACTAGGTTAAGAAATCATAGAGCTAAAAAGTGGTGAGCAGAATGGCTTTGAACACTGATTCTACAGCTTATGGTCTAGGGTGGTCCAAGTCTGTTAGGTGAGCTAACGAGGATCACTAGATCTGGGGTCAGAAGACCTCAAACTGTATCCCACCTCTGCCATCTATGTGATCTTGAGCCCTTGAGCCTATCCAAGGCACTAATTCTACTTCACAGGTTTGTGAGGCTTCAGTATGATCGTGAGTGTAAATGATTAAGTGTTAAGAAATCTTTTCAACTATAAAATATGTCACCTTGGGTGAGTAGCTGTCTTTAAGCTTCATCTGTAAATTGAGGCTTATAATCACGGCATGATATGTGCTCATTGTGAAGATGAAATAAGGCAGTGAATGTAAACCTTATGATACATTAATGCACCGTGCCTGGACCACAGAATTCAATCCAAGCGCTAGTTATTATTGAGCACGACACTTTTCTTTTTTCTGGCTCATGTAGGAAAATTTTAATAAACCTCTTGATGAATAGCCGTAGAGATGGGGTGAAAAACCCCCAGAGGACAGAGAATAGATAAATTCTTTTTTCTTTTAATTACTTTCTTCCTAATTCCACTGTATAGACAGAAGGCTGAGGCCGGGGTGCTAGAGAACCTTGCGGTGCTGGAACTCACGTTGACGCCCCCACGGAGCTCGGCTGCAGAGCCCTGGAGTCCCGCACTTCCGCCCGCCAGGTGGCGCTGGTTCTGTTGCCGATTCGGAGAGACTGAGCCTGGCCACGCAAGATGGCGCCGTCCGCGTTGCTGCGTCCCCTCTCTCGGCTGCTGGCCCCTGCCAGGCTCCCGAGCGGCTGTGAGTGTCCATCCTCGTGCAGGCCGACTCTACCCTCAGATTACCCCTCCTAAGGCGGACCCAGCCCACGGGTGCAGGAGGCGGCAGCGGCCCGGGTTCGTCCTGCAGTGACCTTCGCCGGCCGTCGACCCAAGGCCCAGCCCGCGCCTGTCCCCTACGCAAGACTCTCCGCTCCCCATCACCCGCCTTCAGCACTTATCCAAGTGCAACCTGAGCACTCTTGGCCTTTGTAAATGGGCTTTGGGTCTCTGCCTTCCCCACCTCTGTACGTTCGGTCCCGTAGACTGGGAGAGGAGACACCCTTCCCGGGACGCCTCCTACATGACCACTCCCGAGTCGTCTGAGGGTCCGCACGCCCTTAAATGAGGCCTTGAAGGGCTCGGGCAGGACAGGTGCTACCTGTCTAACTCTCCCAGTGGCCCTGGGCGAAGTACTTGACCTCTCTGAACCGCTATTTCCTTGGCTGTTTAAGTGGGAGATGGGGGAGTCAAAGGGGGAATTAAATGCGATAATACACACGTAAATGTTAGGGTTTTTTCCCTACAAGGCAGTAAGTTACAGATTTACAGACCCTCTGCCCCTTTCAGCTTCAGCGCGGTCAAAGTTCTACGTGCGAGAGCCGCTGAATGCCAAACCTAACTGGCTGAAAGTTGGGTTGACCTTGGGCACCACCGTCGTCTTGTGGGTCTATGTAAGTACTTTACTCCCGGATGTCGTGAGACTACACCAGCGTGGTAAGGGAATGAGATAACATTGCGAGATTGAATGGTGCTGTTACGTTGTATGGCAGTGAAAGTCTCACAACAGTAGGATATTTATATAATTGCTGATACATATTTCTCCAAAAGGGAAATCTCCAGGACTAAAAAGAAATTAAGATTTCAGCAACATTGAGAAAGTATGATGGGACTAAAATTTCTGTTATTGTTCCTTAACATGGTTTTGTAAGGAATGGCAGTTTTACTAAATAGTAATTATACTTTATTTCTTAATGAGAATTGAGGCTAATTGGAGTTTTATAAAGGTACCTTTTTCAGATGCTGTAGGGTCAAACCAGCAGTGTACAAGTTGTACAAATTGAATCCCAGTAGACTTTCAAAACATTAGGTTTTAATCAATGTTTGTATAAATACATTGCTGGAAATTATATATAGTGTGTAGGTACCTTTTTAAAAAAATTTTCAGGCCGGGCACAGTGGCTCACGCCTGTAATCCCAGCACTTTGGGAGGCCGAGGTGGGCGGATCACGAGGTCAGGAGATCCAGACCACTCTGGCTAACACAGTGAAACCCCGTCTCTACCAAAAATACAAAAAAATTAGGCGGGTGTAGTGGCGAGAGGCCGAGGTGGGCAGATCACGAGGTCAGGAGATCTAGACCATCCTGGCTAATACAGTGAAACCCCGTCTCTACCAAAAATACAAAAAAAAATTAGGCTGGTGTAGTGGCGAGCGCCTGTAGTCCCAGCTACTCGGGAGGTGGAGGCGGGAGAATGGCTTGAACCCGGGGGACTGAGCTTGCAGTGAGCGGAGATATCGCCACTGCACTCCAGCCTGGGCGACAGAGCCAGACTGTCTCAAAAAAAAAAAAAAAAAAATTAGCCGGGGGTGGTGGCGGGCGCCTGTAGTTCCAGCTACTCGGTAGGCTGAGGCAGGAGAATGGCTTGAATCCAGGAGGCGAAGCTTGCAGTGAGCCGAGATATCGCCACTGCACTCCAGCCTGGGCGACAGAGAGAAACTGTCTCAAAAAAAAAAAAAAATTCACGCCGTATGCTTTACACATAAACTTGCGTTTAATCATTTCAACAACACTATGTGGTACCTAATACTGTTGACCCGTTACAGATAGGAAACAAACTTGGAGAAACTAGTTTGCTGAACCCAGTTCTTCTGACTTCAGAGGCCACACTATCCTATAAACCACTGTGAAACACTGCCACTGTAGGAATAAAATTTGTTTTTAAAGTTAAAGTATCTGCTATATTAATATTTAAAATTTTGTTTTTTATCTGATGGGTTTGGGGCTTCCTCCACTGTCCCCCAGCTCTTAGATATTTTAAATTTTCTTGTTAAAGTGGTTCAGATTGTTGACTTGGAAAGGGGTGAGATATTGAGTCACTCACAACTTAATAGTAACTCATCTTTTTGAATGATGTTGCTTATAATGAATTTAATACATTCTTAATTTAAGGTTTTCTCTAACAAAAAGCTTGATTACTGCTGAGAGCACTAGTGATTGAACTTGGATCTTTGATTGCCATGAATGTCATTGTATATAAACCGTTTTTCCAGTTGCATATTCTGTCAGACAGTGGTTCTAAAAATGTGACTGTCCTCCATAACATCTAATTAATACACATACAGTTTTGTGGTGGGGTTGGTCATTCAATCAAGGTATCACACTTCTAAGATTAGAAGCATAACACGCACCCACCAACTAGCCTGGATCCCATTTAATAACCAAGTTCTACTATATCATATTGATTTACCCCTTTGTGATAAGCCATTTCATTACATTTATTACCCACCAAATAAGGTAAAATTTTTTGGCAGTAGTTGAATTCAAATTTTTGGCTGGGCACAGTGGCTCCCGCCTGTAATCCCAACACTTTGGGAGGCCAGGGTGGGTGGATCACCTGAGCTCGGGAGTTGGAGACCAGCCTGGCCAACATGGTGAAACCCTATCTCTGCTAAAAATACAAAAATTAGACATGCGTGCTAGCAGGCGCCTGTAATCCCAGCTATTCAGGAGATTGAGGCAAGAGAATCACTTGAACCCGGGAGAAGGAGGTTGCAGTGAGCCAAGATCGTGCCATTGCACTCCAGCCTGGGAGACGAGCAAAATTCCGTCTCAAAATAAATAAATAAATAAATAAATAAATAAATAAATAAATAAATATTTAAGGTCTCCCTTCTCAAATTTAGTATGTCAGATTGTGGTGAACAAGTGTATACCTTTCCTGATTTTTGAACTTTTGGATTGCTTAGCCTTTTATTTCTAACTAGAATAGTTGTTTATTTTTTCTATTCTTATTCCTCTTACAAAATATAAGTATCCAGGAAGATTACATTTCTAATTTTAACTGTTTAACTCTTTGTAGCTCATCAAACAACACAATGAAGATATTTTAGAGTACAAAAGAAGAAATGGGCTGGAATAAACTTTTGAAATACTAACACAGTAAGTATTTAAGTTTATTGGATGAATGGATTATGCAAATTAACTTGACCTCTTTTTTAAATATTGAAAAACAAGTTGTTGTTTGTTTTGTATTAGGTTTTTACATTTTAGCACCCGCATTTCTGTCTGAGACAAATTTATAAATTTGTAATACCTTACCTCAAGTAGCTGGTTTTGTTTTGGGGAGTTTTGGGTTTTTTGGTCTGTTGTTTGTTTATAGACCTGTTGGCCAGGCTGGTCTCAAACTTCTAGCCTCAGGTGATACTCTTGCTTCAGCTTCTCAAAGTGTTGGAATTGTAGGGGTGAGCCACTTTGCTAGCCTCAAGAATCTTTTAGCATAATCATTTTTAATCACTACTCTCTGTTTAAAGAAAGGTATGTTTAAGAATGAAACCAAAATCATATTATTTTCTTAAATCTAATAGTGCTTTACACTTTGCTTTCATAGCACTTATGACAAATTATTATTCTTTGTGTGTGTATTTCTTAATATCTGTTCGGTATCTTGTACACTTGAGTGTGAATTCCATGAGAACAGAAACCTATTTTATTGTCATTTATTCAGCAACTTGCTTATCTGGTCCATTTAGGAGTTTAATATTTGTAGAAGTGATGAATGTATAAGGGCAATCGATTCATTTTATTTTTTATTTTTGAGACGGAGTCACCAGGCTGGAGTGCAGTGGCACAATTTTGGCTCACTGCAACCTCCGCCTCCCGGGTTCAAGCAATTCTCCTGCCTCAGCCTCTTGAGTAGCCGGGACTACAGGCACGCGCTACCACGCCCAGCTAATTTTTGTATTTTTAGTAGAGACAGGGTTTTACCATGTTGGCCAGGATGATCTCGATCTCTTGACCTCGTGATCTGCCCGCCTCGGCCTCCCAAACAAAGTGCTGGGATTATAGGCGTAAGCCACTGCACCTGGCCAGGGCAATCAATTTTTACATTTTTGTCTGTATGACTATTTTGTTATGATTGTCAACTCAACTAATATCCAATTGGACAGTTCGTGGTAAAAACCTAGTTGTGAACATGATACATGCCCAGCTAATTTTTGTATTTTCAGTAGAGACGGGGTTTTGCCATGTTGGCCAGGATGATCTCGATCTCTTGACCTCATGATCTGCCCACCTCGGCCTCCCAAAGTGTTGGGATTACAGGTGTGAGCCACTGCGCCTGGCCAGGGCAGTCAATTTTTAAATTTTTTTCTGCATGACTATTTCATTATGATTGTCAACTCAGCTAATATCCAATTGGACAGTTCCTCGTAAAAACCTAGTTGTGAACAAGATAGCGTATTCTGCATGGTCCGTGATTTAAAAGAGAAAGTTTATTTTATATATAAAATATATACACCTGGCTGGGCGCAGTGGCTCACACCTGTAATCCTAACGCTTTGAGAGGCCAAGGGGAGTGGATCACTTGAGGCAAGGAGTTACAGATCAGCCTGGCCAACGTGGCGAAACCCCATCAATACTAAAAATACACAAAAAGTAGCTAGGTATGATGGTGCGTGCCTGTAGTCCCAGCTACTTGGGAGGCTGAGGCACAAGAATTGCTTTAACCCAGGAGGTAGAGGCTGGGAGGTTGCAGTGAGCTAATATTGGGCTACTGCACTCCAGCCAGCCTGGGCAACAGAACGAGACTCTGTCTCAAAAATAAATGAATGAATAAATAAATAATATATACATCTAATAGATATGTATCAAATATATGTAAGTATACCATATACAGTGTGTGTGTGTATATATATGGTGTATTTCTGAAAACCCTTTTTAAAAAATCCTATATTAATCCTTTTGTAAGTGAAAAGTCACTTAAAAATCTCAACTTTCATGATTGGGTTGATTAAAGTAAGTAACTTACATCTGCTGTATAATAAACATAGTGATCACAGACTATCCTTTGTTTTCCATATTTTATAACTCTGAAACTGAGCTCTTTATGGTTGATAATCGAAATATTTTGCCTTTTTTGTATTAGCACCCTGCCCATTTCACTACTCCAATCAGCCAATCAAGAGATAAAAATGAGCTGGGCTTGGTGGCTCATGCCTGTAATCTCAGCACTTTGGGAGGTCAAGGCAGTGGGATAGCATATGCCCAGGAGTTTGGGCAACATAGCAACTTCGTCTTTACCAAAAAAAAAAAAAAAAAAAGAGGTAAAAATGAAATAGGCATTTAAATACAAACCAGATGGCTTTTGCTATTCTTTCATAGTTAAGGCAAAATATTTTTCATTAAAATTAAATAAAATCAGGTATTGGTACTCTTTGTGGGTTTCTTTTCTGATGTTCTAAGTAGTTTAATTTTAATATTATTTCTGCTGGTTAATGCTACAGTTTTTTTTTTTTTCTTCATTATAGGTATGCTCCGTATAGTGATTTTAGCTGTTCCTCTGGATTCACCATCTGTTGAGTTGTAAATGTGAGAGAAAAAGTTATATGTGAATATATACCAAGTCAGCATTTGTATTTTGCATCATTAAATAAAAAGAAATAAAAATACTTCTGTATTCTTCAGATAAAGCATATTGTGACAACTTGTAGAAAATGTTAATTCTAAGGTATATTAATAGAAGTATTTCAATATGGAAGGTACCACCTGATAAGAAGGTCAGTGGTAATTAAGGACACATTGGTAAGAAAAGTTGTTGTGAACATAGATTCAAAAATCAGGACTAGCTGGGCACAGTGGCTCAACGCCTGTAATTCCAGCACTTTGGGAGGCCAAGGCAGGTGGATCACCTGAGGTTGGAAGTTGGAGATCAGCCTCATCAACATGGAGAAACCCCGTCTCTACTAAAAAAAAAAAATTAGCTGGGCATAGTGGCACATGCCTGTAATCCCAGCTGCTCGGGAGGCTGAGGCAGGAGAATCTCTTGAACCTGGGAGGCAGAGGTTGTGGTGAGCTGAGATCGTGCCATTGCACTCCAGCTTGGACAACAAGAGTGAAATTCCATCTAAAAAAATAAAAGGGCTGAAGGATTTACTCTTGTTACCACCTTTTAATTTCTGATCAGAACATTTATTTAGTATATTAGGAAAGCAGAACTACCTTGTTACTCAAAAAACGTAGGGTCACAAAGATTGTTTTCTCTAGAGGAGTCATTTTGGTAAGTTAGAAAGGAAGGATGAATCCTGTTACCAGAGTTTTTCTGACTCCTTGAATTTGAATGATTTTTATTTGGGTGACTACTTGTACTCACTGTTATAGCAACACAAAATTTGTTGTCTTAAAGTTGCTAATACAACTTTAAGCCTATGATTTTGCAAACTCTGACTCTTGGTTTTTTGTTTGTTTGTTTGTTTGTTTTGGAGGGTTTTGTTTGGGGATTTTTGAGACGGGCTTACTCCCAGGGTCAAGTGATTCTCTCACCTCAGCCTCCTGAGTAACTGGGACTACAGGTGTGTGCCACCATGCCCAGCTAATTTTTTTTAATTTCTAGTAGAGAGGAGGTCTGTCTGTATTGTCCAGGCTGGTCTCCAACTCTCAAACTCGAGTGATCTTCCCACCTCAGCCTCCCAAAGTGCTGGGATTACAGGCGTGAGCTGCCGCGCCCAACAACTATTGATTTTTTTTAAAAAGGATGAAGGGTTAATAGACAATTTTAAATATACATTTGACTTCCACAGTAGGAGCACCATAACTTTCAACTCCCCAAAACCTTAACTATTACCAGGTACAGTGGTATGAGCCTATAATCCCAGCTACTCAGGAACCTGAGGAAGGAGGATCTCTTGAGCTCAGGATATACTGCACTATGCTGATAGGATGTCCTCACTAATTTTGACATCCATATGGTGACCTTCCAGGAACGGGGGACCACCAGGTTGCCTAAAGAGGGGTGAACCAGCCCAAGTCAGAAATGGAGCAGGTCAAAACTCCCATGCTAATCAGTAGAGGGATCATGCCTATAAATAGTCACTGCACTCCAGCCTTAGCAACATAGCAAGACCTCATCTCTTTAAAAAAAAAAAAAGAAAACTATTAATAGCCTTTTGTCGACTGGAAGCCCTATCAATAACAGTCGATTAACACATTTTGTATGCTATATGTATTATATACTGTTTTGTTTTGTTTTGTTTTGTTTTTTTGAGACAGAGTCTTGCTCTGTCACCCAGGCTGGAGTACAGTAGCACAATCTCTGCTCATTGCAACCTCCACCTCCTGGGTGAAGCCATTCTCCCGCCTCAGCCTCCCCAGTAGCTGGGATTATAGGCATGCACCACCAGGCCCAGTTAATTTTTGTATTTTCAGTAGAGATGGGGTTTCACCATGTTTGCCAGGCTGGTCTCGAACTCCTGACCTTGTGATCCGCCCACCTTGGCCTCCCAAAGTGCTGGAATTACAGGCGTGAGCCACCACGCCCAGCCTATATGCTGTATTCTTACAATAAAGTGAGTTAGAGGAAACAAAATGTTTTTTAAAACAACCTTAAGGGGCCAGGCATGGTGACTGAATCCTGTAATCACAGCACTTTGGGACACCGAGGCAGGCAAATCACTTGCTCAGTTCGAGACCAGCCTGAGCAACATGGCAAAATCCCGTCTTTACAAAAAAATAAATACAAAAATTAGCCAGGCATGGTGGATGATGCCTGTAGTCCCAGCTACTTGTGGGGCTGAGACAAGAGAATCTCTTAAGCCTGGGAAGCAGAGGTTGCATTGAGCCAGGAAACTACTGCACTCCTTAAGGAAGGGAACATGTAATTTATTAAGTGGAAGTGGATCATCATAAAGGTCTTCATCCTCATTGTCTTCACACTGAGTTGGCTGAGGAGGAAGAGGAAGAGTTGGTCTTTCTGTCTTGGGTGGAAGAGGGAGAAGAAAATTCTGTATAAGTGGATCTATGCATAAGAACCTGTGTAGTTCAAAGTCATGTTGTTCAAGGGTGAACTGTACTTCATTTGACCCTCAGGAAAGCCCTTTTCCTTTTTTTTGAGACTGGATCTCCTCTTGCCCAGTCTGAGTATGGTAATGCGATCACAGCTTACTGCTGCTTCGATCTCCTGGGCTCAAGTGATCCTCTCATCTCAGCCTCCCAAGTAGCTGGGACTACAAGGCCCATCCAGATCTGGCTAGTTGTTGTTTTTTTGAGACAGAGTCTCGTTCTGTCACCCAGGCTGGAGTGCAGTGGCTCAATCTCGGCTCACTGCAAACTCCGCCTCCTGGGTTCACGCCATTCTCCTGCCTCACTCTCCTGAGTAGCTGGGACTACAGGCGCCCGCCATCGTGCCTGGCCAATTTTTTGTATTTTTAGTAGAGATGGGGTTTCACCATGTTAGCCAGAATGGTCTCGATCTCCTGACCTCGTGATCGGCCCGCATCGGCCTCCCAAAGTGCTGGGATTACAGGCGTGAGCCACCGTGCCCAGCCTTTTTTTTTCTTAGATGGAGTCTCACCCTGTTGCCTAAGCTGGAGTGCAGTGGTGCAATCTCAGCTCACTACCACCTCCCCCTCCCGGGTTCAAGTGATTCTCCTGCTTTGGCCTCCTGAGTAGCTGGGATTACAGGCGTATGCCACCACACCCATCTAATTTTTTTATTTTTAGTGGAAACGGGGTTTTACCATGTTGGTCAGGCTGGTTTCAAACTCCTGACCTCTTGATCTGCCCGCCTTGGCCTCCCAAAGTGTGGGGATTACAGGTGTGAGCCACTGTGCCCAGCAATTTGTAAAAGTTTTTGTAGATATGGGGTCTTGCTTTGATGCCCAGGCAGGTCTCAAATGCCCGGGCTCAAGCAATCTGCCTGCCTCTGCCTTCCAAAGTTCTGGGGTTATAGGTGTGAGCCACCAGCAAAACCCTTTATTGTGAATCACTTAAAACTTGTTTCAGTTGTCACTTCGTTAATTTGTAATTTAAACATTTATCTTGAATTATGTAGTTGGGCCCAATGTAATCACAAGATCTCTATAAGTGGGAGAGGGAGGCACAAGAATGTGTCAAAGTGATGTGATGTGAGAAAGAGTCTTCTTTGCCATTGCTTCTTTGAAGATGAAGCTAACAGCCAAGGTATGTCAAGAAAACAAATTCCCCCCTAGAGCCTACAAAAAGGAACACAGCCCTGCTAACACCTTGATTTTAGCCCACCTGTGTCAGAATTCTCACCTACAAAACAGTAAGATAATACATTTGTGTTGTTACAATAGTTTTGTTAGAGCAACAATATGAAGCTAATATGATTTGTCACATAGTAACAGAGTAAGAGTTCAAGTATCAACTACCAATTCGGGCACTTTTCACTAAAACACTTAAAGTTTCACATCTCTAAAGGGAATAGAAAACCGAGTTCCTGGCCGGGCGCAGTGGCTCAAGCCTGTAATCCCAGCACTTTGGGAGGCTGAGGTGGGTGGATCACGAGGTCAGGAGATCGAGACCATCCTAGCTAACACGGTAAAACCCCATCTCTACTAAAAATACAAAAAATTAGCCGGGCGTGGTGGCAGGCGCCTGTAGTCCCAGCTACTCAGGAGGCTGAGGCAGGAGAATGGCGTGAACCCGGGAGGCGGAGCTTGCAGTGAGCCAAGATCGTGCCACTGCACTCCAACCTGGGTGACAAAGTGAGATTCCGTCTCAAAAAAAAAGAAAACCAAGTTCCTGGCCATGAGGGAATGGGAGATCAGACAACTCTCATTATACCCGCTCCCTTTTGCACTTTAGATACAATACCTGGCCAGCATAAATGTTAAAATTTAAAAACCCTTGAAATTTTGGAAACTTACAGCCTTGGAAATAAAGTACACCTTTAATGAACAGAACTTTGTACATTGGGCTTTGAGAATATAGCTACCTTGTGTTGTGTGGACCTTCCCCCATTTTTTTTTTTTTTTTTTTAAATATTCCTTGTCTTCGCACAACTGATGATGGACCTACCTCTTGATTATGCCCCTTTGAGTCCAGGGAGCCATTCATGGAAGACCAGGGCTGTCCAAAAGAACTTTCCAATGATGGAATGTTCTGTTTGTGCTGTCCAGTACAATAGCCACTAGCCCCTTGTGGCTGTTAAGCATTTGGAATGTGATTAGTGTGACTGAATGTTTAGTATTATTTAATTTTAACTAATTCTTTTTTTCTTTTTCTGGAGATGGAGTCTCGCTCTATCACCCAGGCTAGAGTGTAGTGGTGCGATCTCAGCCCACTGCAACCTCCATCTCCTGGGTTCAAGCAATTCTACCTCAGCCTCCGGAGTAGCTAGGATTACAGGCACCCACCACCATGCCCAGCCAATTTTTGCGTTTTTAATAGAGATGGGGTTTCACCACGTTGGCCAGGCTAGTCTCAAACTCCTGACCTCAGGTAATCCGCCTGCCTCAGCCTCCGAAAGTGCTGGGATTATAGGCATGAGCCACTGTGCCTGGCCTTAATTAATTTTCAATATATATTTGTTAATACATTTAAGAAAAAATGTTTTGTAGAGACAAGGTCTCATTGTTTTGCCCAGGCTGGTTCTCTCACTCCTGGGCTCAAGCAGTCCTCCCGCCTCGGCCTCCCGAAGTGCTGGGATGAACAGACCTGAGCCGCCGCTCCAGCCTAACTTTAATTAATTTAGCTAGATGGGGCTGGTGGCTGCTGTACTGAACCTCACCATTTAGAGTTGTGCCACATAGCGGCGCTGGTAAAAATGCTTCCTAAATTAAATAATTGAAACCTAACTCAAACTATGCTTTAAAAAAAAAAAAAAAAAAAAATTGTGAAGATAGGCCAGGTGCAGTGGCTCACACCTGTAATCCCAGCACTTTGGGAAGCTGAAGCGGGTGGATCACCTGAGGTCAGGAGTTTGAGGCCAACCTGACCAACATGACAAAACCCCATCTCTACCGAAAATACAAAAATTAGCCAAGTGTGCAGGCCGGCGCCTGTAATGCCAGCTACTCAGGAGGCTGAGACATGAAAATAGCTTGAACCCAGGAGGTGGAGGTGGCAGTGAGCTGAGATCGAGCCATTACACTCCACCCTGGGGGACAGAGCGAGACTCCATCTCAAAAAAAAAGAAAATTGTGAGGATAGAGTGACTCACAGACCCCAAGAATAGGAGTGTACCTGAGCCCAGGAATAATTGAAGCCTGGAACCCAAATGTCATTAAGATTCTTGCTCTTGGCCAGGCGCGATGGCTCACACCTGTAATCCCAGCACTTTGGGAGGCCGATGCGGGCGGATCATGAGGTCAGGAGATCAAGACCATCCTGGCTAACATGGTGAAACTCCATCTATAATAAAAATACAAAAAGTTAGCCAAGCATGGTGATACTCAACCTGTAACCCCAGCTATTCAAGAGGCTGAGGCAGAAGAATCGCTTGAACCCAGGAGGGAGAGGTTGCAGTTAGCCAAGATCGCACCATTGCACTCCAGCCTGGGCAACATAGCAAGACTCCATCTCAAAAAAAAAAAAAAAAAAGGTTTCCATATAAAGGAAGATGCAGACAAAATCATATGTCAAGTATAGTCAAGTAGTTTAATAGATCAAAATCGGGTAGACCTTTCTTCAAGATTTAGGTAGTCACACTTGAAATTATTAAGCTGCCTTGGAAAAAACAGGCTGTGTAAACTAAGTTTCTGGTATAAGACGTTGCGGGTTGAATTTTTTCCCCAAAAAAAGATATGTGAAGATCCCAACCCCTAGTACATCAAAAAGTGGACTTAATTGAAAACAGGTTCATTGCAGATGTAATTAAAGACGAGTTCATACTGGAGTAGAGTGGGCCCTCATCCAGTATGACTAGTATATTTAAGAGAAGAGACACATAGGAGAAAATGGCCATGTGATGACAGAGGCAGAGATTGGATGAATCTACAGCCAGGGATTGCCGGCAAACAACAAAAGCTAGAAAAGTCAAAGAAGGATTCTCCATTAACTTAAAAATCACAAGATCTACAAGTTTGGAAATGGAAACTTTATTTCTTTTAAAGGGTTACAGCCTACAAGGTGGCCATCCTGCAGACTGGAAAGTATAACCTCCAGCAGAGCCCAGAGACAGGCACTTTGGAGGAGAAGGGATTGGGGTAGGAGCTTTACGCTGAACGGTTGGGTAAGCATTCATATTCAAAAGGTTACAGGAGGAGCTATGAATATTCACAGAGGTACTTGTTTTAGTCTGTTCTCACATTGCTGTAAAGAGCTACCTGTTGGTCAAGCGTGGTGGCTCACACCTACAATCCCAGCACTTTGGGAGGCCGAGGCGGGTGGATCACCTGAGGTTGGGAGTTCAAGACCAAGTTTCTCCACTAACAATACAGAATCAGCCAGTCATGGCGAAGCATGCCTGTAATCCCAACTACTCGGGAGGCTAAGGCAGGAGAATCACTTGAACCCAGGAAGCAGAGGTTGCAGTGAGCCAAGATCATGTCATTGCACTTTAGCCTGGGCAACAAGAGTGAAATTCCATCTTAAAAAAAAAAAGAGCTACCTGTGACAGTGATTTATAAAGGAAAGAGGTTTAATCTGCTCATGGTTTTGCAGGCTGTACAGGCTTCTACTTCTGGGAGGCCTCAGAAAATTTAATTGTGGTGGAAGGCAAAGGGGAAGCAAGCACTTATTCACATGGCCAGCAGGAGAAAGAGAGAAGATGAGCGAAGGGAAAAATTCTACACACTTTGAAACATCCAGATCTTGTGAGAACTCACTATCATGAGAACAGTGAGGGGGGAACCCACCCCCATGATCCGATCACCTCCCACCAGGTCCCTTCCCCAACGCTGGAAGTTACAATTCAACATGAGATTTGGGTGGGAACACAGAGCCAAATGATATCAGTAGTCCTGATGCATGCATATTGGCCAAACATGCATGTAATATACAACTTGTGTTCGCTTTGGAGTGGAGACTTAACATTTCAATGTATTATAATTAGGCCCTGTATATCAAAAGATCTTTTTAGGATATGAAGGACTCAAGTGCTCAGCATCTGTAAACAGGCCAGAGCCAGTCCCTGGTAGGTGGTCCTTTTTTTTTTTTCCTCCAAAGAAACATGGCCTTGCAGTTCAGTGGCACAATCAGGTCATTGCATCCTTGAACTCCTGGACTCAAGGTATCCCACTACAGGTGGGTGCTACCACACCCAGCCAATTTTCTTTTCTTTTCTTTTTGTTTTAATAGAAACGGAGTCTCAACATCTTCCCAGGCTGGGCTTGAACTCTTGGGCTCAAGTGATCCTCCTTCCTTGGCCTCCCAAAGTGCTGTGATTACAAGCATGAGCCACCACACCAGCCTGGTGGTCTTATCAGGAGAAAGTTACTGAAATCAGTCTCTCATCCAAAGCTCTAGCTATAGCTTGTGGAACGGGGCCAGTTAGTGTCTATTGATGAGCTACAATTGTTTTAATATTCCTTATCTGGAGGCCAGTGCTTGTTTAGCTGCTAGAGAAAAAGAAAAACCTGTGGCAGTTAGAAATCGTTTATTCTTTAAGTGTAGGAGTGAGTGACTTAACCCTTGCCTAGCATGGCCTTAACTCCCATTTATAATTTGGTATCTTATTGCCACAAAGTCTAATCCATCAGTTTTAGGATCTCTATTTTAACATTTACACTGGCCAGTTATTGTATCTAAAGTGCAAAAGGGAGCGGGTATAACGAGAGTTGTCTGACCTCCCATCCCCTCAGGGCCAGAAACTTGGTTTTTAAGATTTTTCTGGGGTCCCCTTGGCCAAGAGGAGGTCTATTCAGTTGGCAGGGAGCTCAGGATTTAATTTTAATTTACATCCCCTATAGGTTTCAGAGAGGGAATGGCCCTGCCAACATCTTCATTTTGGACTTCTATCCTCCAGAAAACTATTAGAGAATAAATTGTTTTAAACCATCCAAGTTTGTATCCTTAGGAAAATAATTCAGAAGTGTTAGGAAATCTGATGTTTATTTTGTTACAGAAGAGATAGTTAATAGATGGGGATAGTACTGAGTGACTTTCAAGAATAGTCAGGCCGGGCACAGTGGCTCATGCCTATAATCCCAGCACTTTAAGAGGCTGAGACAGGCGGATCACAAGGTCAGGAGTATGAGACCAGTCTGGCGATGGTGAAACCCTGTCTCTACTAAAAATACAAAAATTATCCAGGTGTGGTGGCACACGGCTGTAGTCCCAGTTACTAGGGAGGCTGAGGCAGGAGAATTGCTTGAACTGGGAAGTGGAGGTTGCAGTGAGCCGAGATTGTACCACTGCACACCAGCCTGGGAGACAGAGCAAGACTCCATCTCAAAAAAACAAAAAAAGAATAGCCTGAGAATTGACCACCTTGATTATCTTTTCTCCCTCACTTTAAGTGGTTTAAACCATGAAACATACGCTTATCAGGACTTTCTTAACTGCTTGCCAATTTGTCCTCCTAGTTGCTCCTCTAAATTGTTTAAGTGTGTGTCGGTATTTATCTCTCAAAACGTATAGGCAATACCCTAAGAATTGAGTGCTCAGAAAAACTTAGCTGATTTTTCTGTGAAATGCAGGAAACCACTCAATCTTTGAAAATTTATTTTATTTATATAGCACTTAAGCCTTGAAAGTATAATTAATGTTGCCAGTAGAGGACCTTTATAATAATGTTTTCAAGACTAATATAATCTTTGTCAATAATCACAGTTAGATGGAAGTCATCTAAGGTAAGCCGAGTTATCTCTGACCCTAAATTCTTGTTTTTCCAACCAAACGAAGAAAAATTTCAAGGATGTGCTCAAGGGCAGCATTATGAGCAGTATGATTAATAGTTAGGAAACTATTGGCTGAGCCTTACAGAGTCTTCCATAGCAAAAATATGTTAAATTTATCTGGGGTTTGGAAGAAATAGTCTGCTATGGAGTGAATTTGACAACTCGAGGGCATGTCCTCTCTTGGAAAATATTTCATCAAGATTTGAAAAGATTTTGCCATCAAAATGGAAAGCCACAGGAGCAGTTGAGTAGATAGAAATTCCCTTCAACTTGAAAGGCATGAGCTTTTAACTAAGGAAAATAATCTGGAGAAATGGCACCATTTATCTCACAGTTCTTTTATATCCCAGCTGGTATGGCCACATTCAATCTAGAGAGCATGATAAGCTCCCCCTGGACCTTACCATCTAGTAAGAGATGGTAGGATACAATGAATCCCGCCATGTGCCACACTGAAAGGCAACAGAGGGCAGCAGGAGAGCCTTGAGCTTCACCTTAGGCTGTCAGAATCTAGCACTGCCTCCTCCAACTAGCTGAGCACATTTTATATCCTTTTTCTTTTTTTTACTTTATTTTTTACATTTCATATCTAATGTGCTTTTTTTTTTCTTTCTTTCTTTCTTTCCAAAAAAGAAACAGACAAGATTTTGTCATGTTTGCCAGGCTGGTCCTGAACTCCTGAGCTCAAGGCAATCCTTCTGCCTCTGCCTCCCAAAGTGCTGGGATTACAGGTGTGAGCCACTGTGGGTGGCTTTTGTTTTGTTTTGTTTTTTGTTTTTCAGACAGGGTCTCACTCTGTCACCCAGGCTGGAGTGCACTGGCAAGATCTCAGCTCACTGCAGTCTTGACCTCCTGGGCTCAAGCAGTTCTCCCACCTCAGCCTCCAGAGTAGCTGGGACTACAGGCATGCACCACCACACTCATCTATGTTGTAAACTTTTTTTTTTAAACGGAGTCTCACTCTGTCACCCTAGTGATTAAACTAGTTAACTCTCTTTTTGAGTATCAAAAAACCAATCTGATCATTGGCTTGTACTCTTCATATGAGAATATGCTAAATATAATTATAATGGGGTTCAAGACTGTAACTTCTGAGAAATGTTTATTTACATAGCAAATGAACAAATATTGTGCCTGTTACATGTCAACAGAACTTTAAGCTAGAAGTATTATGTTCACGTCCTTTTTGTTTTTTTAATTCATGACCACCGGTAAATCCTTGGACATTCCCACCCACCACCTTTGCTAAAGGGAATAATTGCCACCTCCCTCAGAGGGTTGCAGTGAAAATTAAAAGAGATAATAGATGTGAAAGTGCTTTATAATGTTTCAAGTGGCAAACACACATAAGGGATTATTGTAGTAGGAAATGGTGTCTTCCAAAGAGTAATCATTTAGACAATGTTATAAACTTAATAAATTATTGGTTTCCATATTCAAACCATGACAAGTTCCTGTAGCCACGGTGAGACGGAAGAAACTAATAATTTAGTATTTTTAGTTGATGTGTTTTGTTTTGTTTTTTAGTTTTGGGGTGTTTTGTTTTGTTTTGTTTTTGAGACAGGGTCTTGCTCTGTCACCCAGGCTTGAATGTAGTGGCATGATCTCTGGCTCACTGCAACCTCCGCCTCCCGGGTTCAAGCGATTCTCCTGCCTCGGCGTAGCTGGGATTACAGGCGCGCGCCACCACACCTGGCTAACTTTTTGTATTTTTAGTAGAAACGGGGTTTCGCCATGTTGCCAGGCTGGTCTCCAACTCCTCACCTCAAGTGATCCGCCTGCCTCGGCCTCCCAAAGTGCTGGGATTATAGACGTGAGCCACTGCGCCAGGCCGCTGATGTGGAAATATTAATTTCACATCCCATAGAGGAATATACAGTGTTTTTGGAGTTTATATTTTAAAGTCGTTGTAACGGTGAACTGTCTAGAAATTCAATCATTGTCTGGAGATTTTCTTACGATTCTGAGCATCACGCAGTGCGCTAATGGAAGGCTGAGGCTACCCCTGCGCTCCTTGCATTTGTAAGAAACTTCCCGCTATCCTCCCCTCTCCTAGGAAAGCTAATGGAATGCGTGAGATAAAGTGGGTTTAGATTACATCCAACATGATAAACTGTGTCCTTGTCTTAATCTCGTCCAATTCTCAAAACATTTCCAGCGTGCTGTGAGGAGATACATTCAGTGGTACAGAACGAGTCAGGCGGGCGACGGCGACTTACAGGTTCCCCATCCCTTTTCTGAGATGCCGCAGTCAGCTCTCGAGACCTCAGGGAAAGCAACAGAGCTGGAGATGGGTTAGGGGAGGATGGTGAGGACTACAAAGGTCTCCCCACCTCCCGGGGGCTGCGGAGGCGGGGCTGGATGAAGGTCGACGTGCCTTCTCCGGGCGGGGCGCTGCCAGGCTCTCAGCCTCACTGTGGAAGCGCAGCCTGCGCCTGGGTACGGAGCCTGCTGCGCGGCGGACAGCGGGCGCGATGTATCTCCGCAGGGCGGTCTCCAAGACCCTGGCGCTGCCGCTGAGGGCGCCCCCCAACCCCGCACCGCTCGGGAAGGACGGTGAGTAAGGAGATCTAGCCCGGAGAGGAGGACGGCCGCCTCGGGTGCAGATTTCGCCCGCGCCCGGGTACCGGCCGGCACCCAGTTGGCCAAACCCGACCCAGAGCAGCAGAAGCCTGGATTGGAGGTCGAGGAGAACGGAGGAGACTCCCGGGAAGACGTCCCGAAGCTTCTGCAGGCTTTGGAAGTAGGGAACTTTCCGGTGTGCCTCTGAGTCCAGATTAGCTGGGTTCGCATCCTGATCTTGGACAAATGGCTTAACCTGTTTCCTCATCTATAAAATGAGGGCGATAATGGTTTTGCTTTTTAATGAGTTAATGTATGGTTAAAAGCACTTAGAAACGTGCCTTGCTGACAAAGTTGTAGCATACCACTTTTATTGTTAGAGGCACTATTCGCTCTCCAACCTCCTGAGGAAGCAGAGGAAGGGTGGGAAGGTGGACGCCGATCAACGTGCCGGCCCTGTAAGCATTGGGAGGCAGAGAAGCAGGGCCCGCTCAGTGGACACTGGGCGAATGTTCGTGGGGTAAATAAATCTAACCCTCGGCAGGGTCTCAGCAGCCTCAACCCCGCGAGCGCCTGGCTCTGAGATCCACAACCCCCAAAAAGAAAGCGGCCTTCGGGGCACTTTCCTCTGAGGTTGCAGGTCGTCCTGCAGCTGCTTGGCTCTGTCCAAATATCGACACCTTTGGATCTGGGGATGCGCTAGAAAAAGCAGGGTACTCAGAAATTAACTAAAGGGGGAGTTTCAGTGTGAACTGGAAGCTTATTAAATAAAAATGGACGTATAGAAAAGCGCCTCGTATAGTGCCTGGAACATAGTAGGTGCTTAGCAGGTGTGAGCAAGGAAGATTGTTTTTCTTCCCAGCAGCCTGCGGCTCTGGGACCAGGCTTCCGCTCCGGGGCGGTTCAGCCCTAGCCGCTTTTCCCTAGTCCCCATCCGTCAGCCCTCTCTCTTCCACTCCCGATTGGGGGACGGTTCTTAGACAACATCGTGAAGCGTTCTTAATGCTGTCTTCGCTTCCCCTCACTTTCTGAGGCTTCCGAGGTAATTTTAGCCCTGAGTGTGGATTCCGGCCGGAGAAAAAGACGTGCGCGGAGAATTCCATGGGCCGATTTTTTTCACGTTGATTGGGCCTCTGTTGGTGGTGGTGGGAGAGAAGGACGAGGTCTAACCAACTCGCTTTATTTTTCTTTTAAAATGCTGGTGGGAGGAAGTTACCCCTCAAGTATCAGAAACAAGACGTCTTCGTTTTCCTAGATCTTTATTGTCTTTATTTTTCTAGACCTTTATACCAAATAATATAGAGCTTTTAAATATATATATATATATCTCCTGATGAAGTAGGGAGAAGCCGTTTATTTTAAACTTCGTAATATAACGGGACTGCTCTGTAGGGAATGGGGAGAAAGATTAGTCCTCTGACCGTGGCCTTTCATTTTATCTGTCTGCGTTCCCCACCGACAACGTGCGCGCCTGCACGCACACACAAACACACACACACACACGCACTATTTTTTGTAGCTGCAGAAATTCCAAATAATTTTCTTCCCAATTTGCGGCAAAATAGAAGTAGTTTAAAATTTTTAAATACGTATCTAGCAATGCTGCTTGCAAAGGTACTGGTCTTTCTCTAATTTTCAACTAACTACTATTTTTGGAGCACTTAAAATGTAAGAACTATTATTGACTGGAAACAAATTTGTCTTCTGTCGTGGACATTAATTAATCTTTTGTTGATACTTTCTACTTTGATGAAAAATAAATTTTTTTCAGTTTCATTGAAGGAAAAATTTTTAACTGTGTCTCATCACATTTTGTTCTCTCCTTTTTGATTTAAAAGGGTAATTTTTTTTTTTTTTTTTTTTTTTGAGACGGAATTTCACTCTTTTTGCCCAGGCTGGAGTGCAATGTCCTGATCTCGGCTCACCACAACCTCCGCCTCCCAAGTCCAAGTGGTTCTCCTGCCTCAGCCTCCCAAGTACCTGGGATTACAGGCATGCGCCACCACGCCCAGTTAATTTTGTATTTTTAGTAGAGACGGGGTTTCTCCATGTTGGTCAGGCTGGTCTTGAACTCCCGACCTCAGGTGATCCTCCTGCCTCGGCCTCCCAAAATTCTGGGATTACAGGTGTGAGCCACTGAGCCCAGCCTTAAAAGAGTAACTTTTTAATGAATAAATAAGTTTATAATAGATAATTGGGGGGAAAACAGGTAAAATAGGAAATGGAATTCACCTGTAATCCTACCACTCAGTGAACACAACTAGTTACATTTTAGTATATTTAGTTTTCCAAACCGTTTTTTTGCCTCATTCCTTCCTTATGCACATTATTTCCACAAATCTGGGATAGTCCCATACAGAGTATTTTGCTATGACTTTTCACCTAATACATTGTAAATATTTTCTCACATAAGTAAATATTGTTCTGCAAGTTATGTCTATTTGTTTCACATTGTATGAATGTGCTTAAATTTGTCTAATTAATCCTTATTGAAAATTTCTCATTTCATTGTCTTTTTAAGTAACTTGTCCATCATTATATTTGTATTTAAGTCTATTTAAATCTCTGATAAATTTTAGTTCTATTTAAAAAATGTTTCTGATATTTTTGTCTGTTTGAGAAATATGAAGGCTGTATATTCCCTGTTTGATCACAGATGTACTTTTAAGCCATCAGAAGTCCCACCACAAGTCAAAGCCATAACCTCTTCTCATAGCCTTTGGGGCACATTTGAAGGGAAAAAATTTTTTTCCAAGAAATGGCCATTTATATCCAAACTAAGAACATAAACAGGAAATCATTGTGATTTTGCTACTATGAAGGTTTGTAAGCAGTGCAAATGTCTTAAGATTTGCCCTGTGCAAATCATAGTCTTCCACTAGTCCCTGCACCCCTATACTTTATGTTAGGCCACATCAAATTGCAGGTTGGACATGCTTAATCTGAAAATCTAAAACCCAAAATGCTCCAAAATTAGAAACTTTCTGAGCACTGACATGATGCCACAAGTAGAAAATTTTACATATAAGTACTTAACACAAACTTTGTTTCATGCACAAAATTATTCAAAATATTGTATAAAATTACCTTCAGGCTATGTGTGTAAGGTATATATGAAACATAAATGAATTTTGTGTTTAGACTTAAGTCCCATCCCCAAGATATCTCATTATGTGTATGCATATATTTCAAAATAAAAAATATCCAAAACCCAAAACAATTCTGATCCCAAGCATTTTATTTTATTTTAATTATTTTTTTGGGACAGAATCTTACTCTGTTGCCCAGGCTGGAGTGCAGTGGTACAATCACAGCTCACTGCAGGACTCAAGTGATCTTCCTGCCTCAGCCTCCCGAAGGGGCTGGGACTACAGACACATACCACCACTCTCAGCTAATATTATAAAATTTTTTTTGTAGAGATGGGGTTCACCACATTGCCCAGGCTGGTCTTGAAATCCTGGGCTCAAGTGATCCTCTCACCCCTGCCTCCCAAAATGTTGGGATTACAGGCATGAGCCACTCCACCCACCACTAGCATTTTAGATAAAGGATATTCATCCTGTACTTTGTACCTTCTGGGTCATGAAACGGTCATACACGTTACACCTTCTGCCTCCAGTGCCATTCTTCTTTCCCTTATTTATCTGACAAACTCTAATTTTCCTTCAAAACTCAGGTCTCTTCTATTATGATGGTTATCTTGGCCAACTAACTGAGTTTTTTCTCTGCATGTAGCTTGACTTAGCACTTATTACATTTGCCATACTACATCACAATTATTTGTCTGTATGTTCATATCCTCCTTCTAGACTATGAATGACTTGAGACAAGGGACCTTGTCTGTCTTGTTCACAGTTGTATTCTTAATGCTTCTAACAGTTCCAAATACATAGTAGATGCTCAGTTGTGTTAGTTGAAAGAATACATAAATGTCTTTACGTCTTTATCTTTAAAATAAAGAATTTGAGTTGTATATACTTTAAGCTCCTTCCAACTTTGAGTTTATTGTAAAAATTTCAATTCCAGGGCATTATAGGATATGCAAATGTTAGTACTACAAAATAAATATGTTTAAATATAATAATATAGTACTTTTATCTGTTTCTGTTAGTTTATACAGAATTATACTTCTATTTCAGATACAACCTTGTTGCAACATTTGGCTTAAAAACCTTTATATGCCCATCTTTGCTTTATAAGAGAAAAATTGAGATTTCTTTCTATATCTACATTTGTATTACAGATTTATAGAAATATGATGATTTCAACATAAATGCTTGATTTAACATATAAATACAAATTGTATTACATTTTAGGTATAAACATACTGAATTCATTATAAAATTATCATTTTCATTGAATCCTGTAGTGGAGTACATATAGTACATGGCTTTCTTTTGCTAACGTACACTTCATTTGGCTGTTAAAATTGTTTAGAGCTTTTGTCATTTCTCCTTACCCACACCTGCACCCCTTCCAAGAAGGCATGATGCTCAGCATCAAGATGACAGGTTTCATGAGTGTTTATCAAATTAGATTGGGAGAATGTCAAGTGGAATTATTACCCAGCCTTGTAATACCGTATTCCCTTAAGCTAAAATCACTTGATGTTAATGATTCTAGGTTCACTGAGGAGAAAAATTTTAAAAGATGTAATTATTTAAAATAGTTTTGCTCAAGTAGTAAAGCTAACTGTGTTTAAACGTTGTTTTCCTAGCATCTCTGCGCCGGATGTCATCTAACAGATTCCCTGGATCATCTGGATCAAATATGATTTATTATCTGGTTGTAGGCGTCACAGTCAGTGCTGGTGGATATTATGTAAGTGATTATATAACCACAGTGCTCAAGAATTCATGTATTTTACAACTCACGGTAAAGCTCAAAACAATGTCGAGATCAGGACATGGGATTAATTAAATATACAACATAGCAATAGATTTAAGTGTCATTAAGCATACACATCTGAAAAATACCTTGCAATCATTAGAAATACAGGGTTTTCCTAAGAATGTATTAACTAGACTATTATGAAGGTTCTTCTTTTTTGTTTATTTTTAAATTTTATTTCATTTGAACCTCAGCTTTCTAAATTATGAAGATTTTTGTATGTGTAAAGTCAGCATTTCTTAATACCATTAATATGGATGATTTTCAGTAAAAATAATGTTATTATAAATGCTAATAATGATAGCTGATACTTGAGTGTTTATCATATGCCAGACTCCTGGATCATTTAATGATTAGAACAATTCTATAAGGTAGGTACTATTATTAACATTTTAAAATAACTATTTTGAAAGATTAACTTAAAAATTAATATAGGAGCTGGGCGCAGTGGCTCACGCCTGTAATCCCAGCACTTTGGGAGGCTGAGGCAGGTGGATTACCTGAGATCAGGAGTTTGAGGCCAGCCTGGCCAACATGGTGAAACCCTATCTCTACTAAAAATACAAAAATTAGCCAGTGTGGTGGTGCATCCTGTAATCCCAGCTACTCAGGAGGCTGAGACAGGAGAATCTCTTGAATTTAGGAGACTGAGTTTGCAGTAAGCTGAGATCACACCATGGCATTCCAGCCTGGATGACAGAATGAGACTCCGTTTCCAAAAAAAAAAAAAAAAAATTAATATAACTATTTAAAAAATTAATAGTCTTTTTTAGAGCAGTTTTAGGTTTACAAAATAATGAGCAGAAAGTACAGAAACATCCATATACCCCCTCACACCCTCTCCTCCTTTCCCATATTAAAATCTTCCATTGATGTGGAATATTTGTTAAAACTGACAAGCCAATACTGATATATTATTGTTAACTAAAGTCCAGGGTTTACATGAGGATCCACTCTTTGCGTTGTATATTCTGTTTTTACAAATATATTACAATATCATACAGAATAAATTACAGTATCATACAGAGTAGTTTCATCACCCTAAAAATCCCTCTACTCCACCTACTCATTTCTCCCCCTCTCCTCCCAATCTTTTCACTGTCTCCATAATTTTGTTAGTTTTAAATTTTCACACAGTTTTATTATTTGAAAAATTCATATTTGTTCATAAGTTTTTAAAAAATGTAACATAGATATATATAAAATAAAAAGTATATTTTCCTTCCCAGTCCCCATGTTCATTCCCTCCAGGTAACTACTGTAAGACAAAGGTTTTAATAGTGAGATTTTGGGACTAAAATAACAGACATTTTTTAGGTAAGTAAGATAAGCCTGTTGAGTCATTCACCATTTTGTCATAAACTTTCTAAATCAAAATATAATCTTTATTAAGAATAAAAGTAGGCCAGGCATGGTGGCTCACGCCTGTAATCTCAGCACTTTGGGAGGTCAAGGTTGGTGGATCACCTGAGGTCAGGAGTTCAAGACCAGCCTGGCCAACATGGTGAAACCTCATCTCTACTAAAACACAAAAATTAGCCAGGCGTGGTGGCAGGCGCCTGTAATCCCAGCTACTCCGGAGGCTGAGGCAGGAGATCACTTGAACCCAGGAGGTAGAGTTTGCAGTGAGCTGAGATCGTGCCACTGCACTCCAGCCTGGGCAAGACAGCCAGACTCTGTCTCAAAAAAAAAAAAAAAAGAATAAAAGTAGTGCAGTCACTCATGCCTGTAATCCCAGCACTTTGGGAGGCTTGAGTCCAGGAGTTTGAGCCTAGCCTGGACAACATAGTGAGACCTCATTTCTACAAAAAAATTTAAAACTTAGCCCAGCGTGGTGGTGTGCACCTGTGGTCCTAGGTACTTAGGAGGCTGTGATGGGAGGATCGCTTAGGAAGTTAAGGGAAGTTAAGGTTGCAGTGAGCCGAGATTGCACTACTGCACTCAAGCCTGGGCAACAGAACAAGACCCTGTCTTAAAAAAGAAAAAAAGAAAAAGAATAAAAGTAGAGCCTGGAGTGGTGGCTCATGCCTGTAATTCCAGCACTTTGGAGGCCAAGGCAGGAGAATTGCTTGAGGTCAGGAGTTTCAGACCAGCCCAGTCAACATAGCGAGACCCCATCTCTACAAAAAATGTTAAGAAAGAATAAAAGTAGAATAAGCAGAAATTCTTTGTAAATTATGAGTACACAGTCACTATATTTTGGTTTGGTCCTACAACAATATGAATAAAGGCAGGCCGGGCGCAGTGGCTCACACCTGTAAACCTAGAACTTTGGGAGGCCAAGGCAGGATCACAAGGTCAGGAGTTCAAGACCAGCCTGGCCAAGAAATGGTGAAACCCCATTTCTACTAAAAATACAAAAATTAGCCGGGCTTGGTGGCGGGCATCTGTAATCCCAGCTACTCTGGAGGCTGAGGCAGAGGTTTGCTTCAAACTGGGAGATGGAGGTTGCAGTGAGCCAAGACTGCACCACTGCACTCCAGCCTGGGTGACAGAGTGAGACTCTGTCTCCAAAAAAAAAAAAAAAGAAATATGAATAAAGGGATGTTTAGTCATAACTAGAAGCAGTTTCATAGACTATGTAAGACGGCCAAACCAAACCAAAATACATATTCTAATCCTCAGAAACTTATTTTTATTTTATTTATTTATTTATTTATTTATTTATTTATTTATTTATTTATTTTTGAGACGGAGTCTCCCTCTCGCCCAGGCTGGAGTGCAGTGGCGCGTTCTCAGCTCACTGCAAGCTCCACCTCCCGGGTTCATGCCATTCTCCGGCCTCAGCCTCCCGAGTAGCTGAGACTACAGGCGCCGGCCACCACGCCTGGCTGATTTTTTGTACTTTTAGTAGAGACGGGGTTTCACCGTGTTAGCCAGGATGGTCTTGATCTCCTGACCTCGTGATCCGCCCACCTTGGTCTCCCAAAGTGCTGGGATTACAGGCTTGAGCCACCGTGCCCAACCCAGATTTTCTTTTCTTTTTTCTTTTCTTTTCTTTTTCTTTTTCTTTTTTTTTTTTCTTTTGAAACGGAGTTTCACTCTTGTTGCCCAGACTGGAGTGCAATGGCACGATCTTGGCTCATCGCAACCTCTGCCTCTAGGGTTCAAGTGATTCTCCTGCCTCAGCCTCCCAAACAGCAGGGATTACAGGCATGCGCCACCACACCTGGCTAATTTTGTATTTCTAGTAGAGACGGGATTTCTCCATGTTGGTCAGGCTGGTCTCAAACTCCGGACCTCAGGTGATCTGCCAGCAACCTCCCAAAGTGCTGGGATTATAGGTGTGGGCCAGTGTGCCTAGCCCGGACATTACAGACTTTCTATTTTCACAGCATATTTTTTATTTATTATTATTATACTTTAAGTTCTAGGGTACATGTGCACAACGTGCAGGTTTGTTACATATGTATACATGTGCCATGTTGGTGTGCTGCACCCATTAACTCGTCATTTACATTAGGTATATCTCCTAAAGCTATCCCTCCCCCCTCCCCCTACCCCACGACAGGCCCCAGTGTGTGATGTTCCACATCCTGTGTCCAAGTGTTCTCATTGTTCAATTCCCACCTATGAGTGAGAACATGTACAGCATAATTTTTATACTGTAAAATTGTTTGTAATTAAGTAGTACAATTTTTAAATAAGGTATTTGGTTTCTGATCATTAAAAATTTAGAAGACACTATATATAAATAAATTTTAGAAATCTATCATCTTACCGTTAAAAGTTAAACCACTACCAACATTTTTTAAAAAGCTAAATTAATATAAACAATAGTAACTGAATAATGAGATTTTCATTTTTTAATATCATTTTCCAATATGAACAGGCCAAAGAAGACTACTTAAATATAAAATGAAAGGAAGCCTGCACATTTTGTCTATGATTAAAATAGCTTCCGAATACTCTCTCTTTCTTTCCTTTTTTCCTTCTTTCTCCCTTTTCTCTCTTTTCTCTCCTTTCTCTCCTTTCTCTCTTTCTTTTTTTTTTTTTTTTTTTTTTTTTTTTTTGAGACGGAGTCTCGCTCTGTCACCCAGGCTGGAGTGCAGTGGCCGGATCTCAGCTCACTGCAAGCTCCGCCTCCCGGGTTTACGCCATTCTCCTGCCTCAGCCTCCCGAGTAGCTGGGACTACAGGCGCCCGCCACTCGCCCGGCTAGTTTTTTGTATTTTTTAGTAGAGACGGGGTTTCACCATGTTCGCCAGGATGGTCTCGATCTCCTGACCTCGTGATCCGCCCGTCTCGGCCTCCCAAAGTGCTGGGATTACAGGCTTGAGCCACCGCGCCCGGCCCTTTTCTTTCTTTCTTAGATGGAGTCTTACTCTGTCGCCCAGGCTGGAGTGCAATGGCGCTATCTCGGCTCACTGCAACCTCCATCTCCTGGGTTCAAGCGATTCTCTCACCTCGGCCTTCTGAATAGCTAGGGCTACAGGTGCGTGCCACTGCACCTGGGTGTTTTTGTATTTTTAGTAGAGATGGGGTTTCACCATCTTGGTCAGACTGGTCTCAAACTCCTGACCTCAGGTGATCCACCCGCCTTGGCCTCCAAAAGTGCTGGGATTACAGGCATGAGCCACCACGCCTGGCCTGATTCCAGTTTTTGACTATTACAAATAAAGGTACCATGAACATTTGCGTACAGGTTTTCATGTGAACCTAGATCTCCATTTCTCAAGGATAAATGTTAGAGAATATTTGTATATGCCTGTCAGGATAGTCTGGTTGTAGCATAATTTCCTTTTTTTCCTTTTTAGTTATCTTTGGCTAAGATAGTGCATTTATTTCCTTCCCTTTTAAAAAAATTTTTATTTTAGGTTATGGGGTACATGTGCAGGTTTGTTAATAGGTAAATTGTGTGCCATGGGGGTTTGATGTACAGATTGTTTTATCACCCAGGTAGTAAGTATGATACTCAATAGGTAGTTTTTCTCTCCTCACCCCCTGTCTCACCTTTCTTCCTTTTTAAAGCATTCAATTTAATAACAAAGGTTTCCAAAAGAGAAGTAAAAGAGTAAGTGGTGTGCACTGGTTTCTCTTCTTTGCTACATTGGGATTATGGTTTAAACTTCTAATGGTGATTACAAGGAGACTTGAGTGTACCTTGTAATGTGTAATGTGGCGTGACAAATCTTAAAGCTCAAGAAATAAACCTAAGCATACATTTACTTTCAGGCTTACAAGACAGTCACATCAGACCAAGCCAAACACACAGAACATATAACAGATTTGAAAGAAAAAACAAAAGCAGAGATACATCCATTTCAAGGTAAATGAATTTCTTAATTTTTTATTTTTAATTATTTTTTGAGGCACTAATTTCCATCCGTTTAGTCTAGCAATGAACACTATTTGCTTTTGGCTTCTTTCCTAGCTTAATCCAGAATGACTCTGGGTATAAGTTCATTTAGAAAGAAAAAGCTCAACTGAAACCTGAAGAACACTGTTACACCTTTTGGATGCATGCATTTGACAAATGAACGTTTTACAGTTATATTGCTGACCAGTGACTTTTGACTTCTTGTGATAATATTACTTTCCGCTGCTCAGGCATCCACCCATGCAGGCATGAGCTTTCATTTTCCTCATTATTTAAAATAATAATATAACTAATTATCTTTCAGTTTGGGCTAAGATCACCTGTGTGCCTTTGTGCAAACAAAGTCCATTTGACACAACAGGATCAGTCGTGTATATTGAGTCCTTCATTTGATAAAATGGTGACCATGGGAACAGAAACTTTATATTTTCACTCTTTCGTTCCTTCCTTCCTACACTTCTTTCTCCCTCCCTCCCTCCCTGCCTTCCTTCCCTCCCTCCCTCCCTCCTTTCCTTCCTTTCCTCCCTCCCTCCCTCCTTTCCTTCCTTTCCTGCCTTCCCTTCCCCCGTCCCTTCCCACTTCCCTCCATGGGTTCTCCCTCTGTCAACCAGGCTAGAGTGCAGTGGTGCAATCATAGCCTACTGCAGCCTTGAACTCCTGAGCTCCAGCAATCCTCCTATCACAGCCTCTCAAGCAACTAGAACTACAAGCATGCACCGCTATGCCCAGCAAGTTTATTTTTTATGTTTTGCGAGACAGGGTGTCACTATGTTGCCCAGGCTGGTCGTCTTGACCTCCTGGCCTCCTATGATCCCCTCCTGCCTCAGCCTCCCAAAGTGCTGGGATTACAGGCATGAGCCACTATGCCTAGCCCCTTCTTGCTTTAAACTATACTTTTTTGCAAGCTATTATTATCAATTACTATGATCACTATTTAGGGATAGAGATATTAGGGGCTTATGAACCAGTTTTCACCTGTCATGACAATAATAAGAAACAGAATATCATCAATACATATTATTGAATATAATCACGTGGTTATTTATAATACTAATAAAATAAGCATTTGCATAGAACTTTTTATTTTAATCCCCTTTTCATATACAGTATTGTAATTAATCTTTACAATAGCCCTGTGCAGTAGATATTATGAATACCCTATTTTACAGATGACAAAAATGAGGTTGAGAGAGGATTAGTGATTTCTTTTTTTTTTTTTTTTTTTTTTTTTTGAGACCGAGTCTCGCTCTGTCGCCCAGGCTGGAGTGCAGTGGCCGGATCTCAGTTCACTGCAAGCTCCGCCTCCCGGGTTTACGCCATTCTCCTGCCTCAGCCTCCCGAGTAGCTGGGACTACAGGCGCCCGCCACCTCACCCTCACCCGGCTAGTTTTTTGTATTTTTTAGTAGAGACGGGGTTTCACCGGGTTAGCCAGGATGGTCTCGATCTGCTGACCTCGTGATCCGCCCGTCTCGGCCTCCCAAAGTGCTGGGATTACAGGCTTGAGCCACCGTGCCCGGCCAGGATTAGTGATTTCTGAGTCACCAGCTAGGAACTTGGCTACTCTTCCATGCTATCTCATATGAAAGGTGAATAGGGTAGCTGCTTATTTTTGTATTCTTCATCTTTGCCTAAGTAACATATTCAAGTGTATTTTTTTAAGTTCAAAGAGTTTACAGAAAAGCAGAACCCCCATTTTCCCTCCAAGAGGCAACCAATAAAACCAGTTTATTTGAATCCTCCTGGAGAGTTTTTGCAAATACAATTACGTAGGCATACAACTTACCCGCCTCCTGCTCCCCTCCCATTTTGCCCTAACAATACTAGCAGACTGTATACGTTGTTCTTTTTTTGCTGTTTCACTTGAGAGTCTGCCTTGAAGACGGTTACACATCGGTGCATGTAGCTCTGTCTTACGTGTTTAAATGACCACAGTGTTTCATTGCCTTCCCACGATCTTTAAATTAATACCTTGCTTAATGACTCATTCTTAAAGGTGAAAAGGAGAATGTTGCGGAAACTGAGAAAGCAAGTTCAGAAGCCCCAGAAGTACTTGCAGTGGAAGCCGAGGTGGTAGATGCTGAAGAAAGTCCCGGTGCTACAGTTGTGGTCATAAAAGAGGCATCTGCCTGTCCAGGTCACGTGGAGGCTGCTCCAGAGACCACAGCAGTCAGTGCTGAAACTGGGCCAGAGGTGACAGATGCAGCAGCAAGGGAAACCGCAGAAGTAAACCCTGAAACAACCCCAGAGGTTACAAATGCTGCCTTGGATGAAGCTGTCACCATCGATAATGATAAAGATACAACAGAGAACGAAAGCTCTGATGAATATGCTGAACTAGAAGAAGAAAATTCTCCAGCTGAATCGGAGTCCTCTGCTGGAGATGATTTACAGGAGGAAGCCAGTGTTGGCTCTGAGGCTGCTTCCGCTCAAGGCTAATCTCCAGCTGGTAGACATTTCAGCAACGAATGCCATAGAGTGTCTGATAAGTGCTTTTGTGTTTTTAGTACACTTAGTTTTAAAAAAAAAAAAGACATTTTCTAGAAAATGTTAATGTGTCTTGAAGATTTTTGGCATCCACTGATAGATTTTAGGACTGAGAGACTTGAGATTGTACATTTCTTATTACTCTTCTACTGTCTGAGATCAGAATATGACATTGCAGTAAAGAGCTTAAATAGTTTCATCTTTGGCTTTTTTTTCCTAGACATTTTTCTTTTATCACTCTATCTCGGAATTGACATTTTATATGAGAGAAATTGAGCTATCCATACAACCTGTATTTACTTTAATTTTGCTATGCTTTTAGCTTACTTTATTGTATGGTATGTAGATCTAAAATATAGTTTGAGTCAAATAAAATTAGAAAAGCTTTGGTGCTTCTACTTTTTTCATGAATATTTGCATGTACAAATAATACATATTAACATACACATACATAACATCACATGAGAAATGCAAGCTTTCGTAATATTACTGAAGAAAGAGCATATAGTCTATGGAGAACCCTGCATATAACAATATGTATGCCTTCTCCCATCTATAGTACTTACAAAGCGGACTATGTAGATATTTTCTGTTTCAGTTCGGTTCAAACAATATTTATTGAGTATTAACACTTTGTGCCAGGAATCATTCATTCATTCACGTGTTCAACAAATATTAGCTGAGCACTTACAACATAATAGGCATTGTTTTAAGTGTTCCCAGTTTATATTCTAGAGTGGAACCAGGTAACAAGACAAATGAGAAAATTATATAGTATATTAGATACTGATAAGTGCTAAGGATAAAAGTAATGAAAATAAAAGGATTGTGTTAGTTCGAGGTGGAAGTTGTAATTTTAGGTAGGATGGCTAAAAGAGGCCTTACTAGGAAGGTATCTTTTGCGTAGAAACCTGCAAGATATATAAGGGACCATCCAATGGTAGGAGTTAGGGGGATCCGCCAGGTAAGGGAACAGAAAAGGGCAAAGGATCTAAAACAGGATCATGCTGGGAATTTGAGAAATTGTGAGGTGGCCAGTGTGGCTAAAGTGGAGTGAAAAAGAGGGAGAGTAGCCAGAGATGGTCTCAGAGAGAAAGGGAGTGGGGAGGCGAGGTGGGCTAGATCATGCAGGGTCATGTAAGGTTTTGGCTATGGAGTAAGTTGGGACACTGCCGACGCTCTGCCTAGATACCCTTAATTGGGCTCCTTAACTGGGTACATTTATCCCCAGCTGCTATGGGTGTTATACCCCACGCACCACCATCACCATAGGCAGTTCACAACCAATGACTGACTGCCATAGTATTACAAAAGGTGACACTGACTCTGCAGTACAATTGAATAGTTCATGCTCCAGCCCACCCCAAGGAGCAGATTGAAGTTGATATCCGGCGAGATGACTTCCCTGCTTAGCTCTTCCCCCTGCCCTTTTCTGCTTTCCTCCCTCCATTCTCTGGGGAATACTCCTCTCATAAAAGACCGGCCAAAGAATTCCTGTTTCTAGGGAACGTCACTTTAGATCATTGGTACTGGAAGTGATCCTAGGAAGCAGGCTCTAAGAATAGGATTCTGGAGTTGTATCACTCTTCAGCTAGAGGGCAATGAGACCTTGCACACACATACAAATGCATTTTCCTCCATTTTCTACTAAAAATAACAGAAACATACTCAAGAGGGATTAAATGACAGAGATTGTTATTACATAACTAGATAGATTGTTATTATATAACTAGATATCCAGGGTTGGCTTATTTCATGGCTCAGTCATCAAGACCCTGGTTGTATCTGTTGTCCTGCTCTATCAAGAATGTTTTGGGCAAGGCACAGTGGCTCACACCTGTATTCCCAGCACTTTGAGAGGCCAAGGCAGGAGGATCACTTGAACCCAGGACTTTGAGACCAGCCTGAGCAGCCTTGTCTCTACAAAAAAACCAAAAAATTAGCCAAGTGTGGTGGTGAATGCCTGTGGTCCAGCTACATAGGAAGCTGAGGCAGGAGGATCACTTGATCCCAGGAAGTCAAGGTTGCAGTGAGTCATGTTCATGCCACTGTACTCCAGCCTAGGCGACAGAGCAAGATTCTGTGTCAATAAAAAAAGAATGTTTTGGCTTCATCCTTCTGGTAATCATAGGATGAATCGCCACAATTCTAGGTATTTTACAGAGTCTACCAGGAGTGTTTCAAAAAAATAAAAATAAAAAAAAAACAGGCCAGGCAAGGTGGCTCACACCTGTAATCCCAGCACTTTGGGAGGCCAAGGTGGGCAGATCACTTGAGGTCAGGAGATCAAGACCATCTGACCAACATGGTGAAACCCCGTCTCTAGTAAAATACAAAAAATTAACTGCGTGTGGTTATGCGCACCTGTAGTCCCGGCTACTCGGGAAGGGACGGAGGCAGGGGAATCGCTTGAACCTGGGAAGCAGAGATTGCAGTGAGCCAAGACTGCACCACTGCACTCCAGCCTGGCGACAGAGCGAGACTTGTCTCAAAAAAGCAAAAACAAAAAAAAAGAGTTTCCTCATCTTAAAAAAACTTCATACTTTTTTTATTCTAATGTTTTATTGTATAAAATTTCAAACACAAGTAAAGAGAATAGTATAATGAATCCTTATGTGCACTCCACCCGGACTTACCAATTATCAACTCATGGCAAATCTTGTATTCATATTCCTATCCATTGCCTTTGACCACCACAACGGAGGGCCCACCTACAGCTAACACTAATTTGAGACATGTGAATAAGGTTATAAAGTCAAATCTATGATACTGGATATATGTCTGTAAAATAATAATAATTGTTTACTATTGTTAATTATCTAGTCAATGATCAAAGATCAAATTTTCCTCGGCTGGGCGCTGTGGCTCAAGCCTGTAATCCCAGCACTTTGGGAGGCCGAGATGGGCGGATCACGAGGTCAGGAGATCGAGACCATCCTGGCTAACACAGTGAAACCCCGTCTCTACTAAGAAATACAAAAAATAGCCGGGCGAGGTGGCGGGCGCCTGTAGTCCCAGCTACTCAGGAGGCTGAGGCCGGAGAATGGCGTGAACCCGGGAGGCGGAGCTTGCAGTGAGCTGAGATCCGGCCACTGCACTCCAGCCTGGGCGACAGAGCGAGACTCCGTCTCAAAAAAAAAAAAAAAAAAAAAAAAAAAAAAAAAAAAAAAATTTTCCTCAACTACTTCATAAAGGATTTCTCTCTCCCTTCAGTTTGTTTCTTAAGTCAGAATCCAATTAAAGTCCACAATGGGTGGCCGGGTGCGGCGGCTCACATTTGTAATCTCAACACTTTGGGAAGCTGAAGCAGGCAGATCACCTGAGGTCAGGAGTTCAAAACCAGCCTGGCCAACATGGAGAAACCCCATCTCTACAAAAATACAAAAATTAGCCAGATATGATGGCGGGTGCCTGTAACCCCAGGTGCTTGGGAGGCTGAGGCGGGAGAATTGCTTGAACCTGGGAGGCGGAGGTTGCAGTGAGCCAAAATCACGCCATGGCACTCCAGCCTGGGCGACAGAGCGAGACTCCATCTCAAAAAAGAAAAAAAAGTCCACAAATGGTAAATACATCTTTAAGTCTCTTTTTCTATAGATTGCTCCTCCATCTCTCTTCTACTTTTCTTTGCAATTTATGGTTTCAATAAAGTGACTCATTTGATCTGTAGAATTTTTCACTCTGGATTTTGCTTATTGCAACCATATGTGTTTGTCTTGTTTTAACATGTTCCTCTCCCCCATATTGCTTATAAATTGGTATTTAGATTTAGAGGTTCGATCATTCCTATTTATTTATTTATTTTAGGGACAAGGTCTCCCTCTGTTGCCCAGGCCAGAGTGCAGTGGTGCTATCATAGCTCACTGCAGCCTCCTACTCCTGGGCTCAAGCAATCCTCCAACCTCAGCCTCCCAAGTGGTTGGGACTACAAGCACATGCTAATTTTTAAATTTTTTTTATAGAGACAAGGTCTCTCTATGTTGCCCAGGCTGGTCTTGAACTCCTGGTCTCAAGTGATCCTCCCACCTCAGCCTCTCAAAGTACTGAGATTACAGGGGTGAGCCACTGTACCTGGCTTTGGCAGGAATTATCTGTAGGTCATGTTCATACATCCATAAGGAGGTGCATAATATTTGGTGCTTTTCTCTTCATAATGTTAGAAGCCATTGATTCATTATTTTATTAGGAGTTGTTAAATAGTGATACCCTTTCTCCATATTCTTTCCATCTGTTCCTTCCACTTCCCAATGTAGAATCATTTTGGCTTATCGTTCTTCTCATTTTTTTATATAAGCTATATATATATGTATCTATATACCATATAGCATATATATAACATATAAAATATGTTATATATAGCTTATACAAAGAAAAAATGGAAAGGATAAGCCAAAATCCTTCTTTCTTAGCTATATATATATACACAGAGAGCTTAAGAAATTATATATGTAAATATACATATATATGTATAATTATATATATAATTATATAGAGAGAGCTTAAGAAATTATATATGTAAGAATTTAGTCACAAATTATTCCCATCCTTTATATATATAATATACATAACCTATATATATTGCATATATTATTTTTTCTTAGATAAGAGGTAGTTTACTATACACATACATTTTTCTACCTTGCTTTTTGCATTCAACTATATGCCTGGAGATTACTCTAAATTGTAGATAGTAATATTTCTCATTGCTTTTCGTGGTTACATAGAACTACGTTGTGTGGGCACCATGGATTGTTTATTCAACCAATCTCCTTCTGATGGACATTTGGCTTATTTCTAGAATTTGCTATTAGAAATAGTGCTGCAATGTATAACTTCATGCCTACGTATTTTTGCCACTGTATCATTGGGATAGATTTCTGAAAGAGGGATTACTAAGTCAAATACATACGTAATTTTGCTGCTATTACCAAAGTCCTTTCATAGTAGGGCTACCATTTTACATCCCCAAAACAACAATGTATGTGAGCGCCTGTTTCCTGTTTTACATGCAGAAACAGCAATGTATGTGAGTGCCCTAACATTTGGGTTTTTGCTCACGTGACAGATGAAAAATATCTCAGTGCAGTTTAAATTTGCATTTCCCTTATTAAGAGTGAGGTCGGGCTGGGCCCAGTGGCTCACGCCTGTAATCCCAGAACTCTGGGAGGCTGAGGCTGCAGATCACTTGAGCACAGAAGTTGGAGACCAGCCTGGGCAACATGGGTGAAACCCTGTCTCTACAAAAATTACAAAACATTAGCAGGATATGATGGTGTGCGCCTGTAGTCCCAGCTACTCAGGAGGCTGAGGTGGGAGGATTGCTTAAGCCTGGGAGGTCAAGGCTTCAGTGAGTCATGATTACACCACTGCAGTCCAGCCTTAGTGACAGAGTGAGTCCTTGTCTCAAAAAAAAAAAAAAAAAAAAAAGAGTGAGGTTGGACATTAAACATTTTTTTTTTTTTTTTGAGACGGAGTCTTGCTCTGTCACCCAGGCTAGAGTGCAGTGGCGTGATCTTGGCTCACTGCAACCCCAGGTTCAAGCGATTCTCCTGCCTCAGCCTCCCAAGCAGCTGGGACTACAGGTGCGTGCTACCACACTCAGCTAATTTTTTGTATTTTTAGTAGAGACAGGGTTTCACCATGTTACCCAGAATGGTCTTGATCTCCTGACATTCTGATGCGCCTGCCTCGGCCCCCCAAAGTGCTGGGATTACAAGTGTGAGCCACCGCACCCCGCCAAAAAAATTTTTTTAATATACTTTTTTTGTAGCTACAGGGTGTGACTATGTTCCCTAGACTGGTCTCAAACTCCTGGCCTCAAGAGATTCTCTCGCCTCAGCCCCCCAAAGTGCTGGGATTACAGGCATGAACTACCACACCTGGACTTTTTTTTATGGTTAAGGACCATAAAAACATTTTTTTTAATGGTTAAGGACTCTATGCATTTCTTTTTCTGCAATCTGTCTGTTTATATCTCTAGTGCATTTTCCTGTAGTGTGTCAGTCCTTCCTTCTTCTGTTTTTTAGAAGCTCTTTATATGCTAGGGACATTAAACTTTAGTCTGTGCTGTGCTATAAATTACAAATATTCTTCCAAGTTTGTGATTTAACTTTTTATTTTACTTATGGTATTTTTGTAGTATAAGATTTTTTTATTTCAGTGTAATCAAATTCAATATTTTTATGTATTGTTTCTGAATTTTGAGCCAATGTTAACACAGTAGATTGAAAAAATATAGTCACAAATTCTTCCCACCTTTTTGTATACACTCCTGTTAAGTGTGACTTTAGGCCAGGCATGGTGGCTCACACCTGTAGTTACTGCACTTTGGGAGGCCAAGGCAGGAGAATCACTTGAGTCCAAGAACTTGGGACAAGGCTGGAAAATACAGTAAGACCCTGTCTCTACTTAAATTTTTTTTTTTTTTTTACTTAAAAAAAATTTTTAAATAAAAAAGAAATGTGGTTTTACATCTCTTCCCATCAAAAGATAGAGACTGTTTCTTCATTCCCTTGAATTTGGGCGGAACTTGTACTTTGTTTTGACCAACAGAATGCTATGGAAGTGACTTTCTGAGCTCTCACCCTCTTGAAATCCTGAGACTACCACGCAAAGAAGCCTGAGCTACCCTCCATGAGAATGAGAGATCACAGGGAGAGAGGTGCTCCATCTACAGCTAACAGTAACCCCAGATGTGTAAAGGAGGCCATCCCAGATCATCCAGCTCCAGCCACGATGCCGCATGACTTCAGTTATATGAACGACCCCAGGAGAGACCAGAAAAGAACAACCCAGCTGAACACAGACCAAATTGATGACCTGCTAAATTGTGAGCAAATAAGATTGTTGTGTTCTAAGCCATGAAGTCGGGGTAGTTTGTTAAGTAGCAATATGTAGTTAAAATACTTAGGAAATAGGCCAGACTCAGTGGCTCACACCTGTAATCCCAGCACTTTAGGAGGCTGAGGCAGGTGGATCACCTGAGGTCAGGAGTTCGAGACTAGCCTGGCCAACACGGCAAAACCCTGTCTCTACTAAAAATACAAAAATTAGCTGGGCGTGGTAGTGGGCACCTGTAATCCCAGCTACTCAGGAGGCTAAGGTAGGAGAATCACTTGAACCTGAGAGGTGGAGGTTGCAGTGAGCCCAGATCACACCACTGAATTCCAGCCTGGGTGACAAGAGCGAAATTCCGTCTCAAAAAAAAAAAAGAAAAGAAAAGAAAAAGAAACACAAATACTTGAATTTGACACACTTTTTTTTTTTTTTTTTAGATTTAGTATCATTGCTTTTCACATTCCTCAGTGGGAATGAAGAAAGAACTAGCTGTGCTTAGCAGAAACAGATTCTGTCGGGCTTAGCCTTGTAGCCAATTGTTACCTTTTCTAAATTCTTTTCAGAGTTGCTAAATGCTGAAATGTGATTGCATACAGAAGAATTTATTTTTTTCATTTTAAAGTTCAGTATTATTTAACATGCTGAGGCAGGAGGATCACTCAAGGCCAGGAGTTCAAGACCAGCCTGGGCAACACAGCAAGACCTCATCTCTACAAAAAATTAAAAAATTAGCTAGGCATGATGGCATGTGCCTGTAGTTCCAGCTACTCAGGGGGCTGAGGTGGGAGGATCACTTGAGCCCAGGAGTCTGAGGCTGCAGTGACCTAAGGTAGCGCCAATGCACTCCAGCCTGGGCAATAGAGCAAGACCCTGTCTCAAAATAAAATAAGATAAAATAAAATGACCCTTTGAAACAGCAGCTATCAAATCCAAAAGCACTATGTTTTATTGATCTTTAACGAAGGTTTAACAACAGTATTCCATAAAAAGCATTTTTACTGTTATACCATTGCCTGATTTTTTTTTTTTTTTTTTTTGAGATGGAGTCTGGTTCTGTCGCTCAGATTAGAGTGTAGCAGCATGATCTTGGTTCACTGCAACCTCCGCCTCCCGGACTTAAGTGATTTCTTTTGCCTAAGCCTCCCAAAGTGCTGGGATTACGGGCATGAGCCACAGTGCCCGGCCTGACTGATCATAATACAATAAAAATATACTATATATTGAAGAAGTAAAAATGAGACAGAGTGTGAGGTATAGAATATGAAATGATTGCAAAAGCTAAAAATTGGCACAGAAGGCTGGGTGCAGTGGCTCACCCCTGTAATCCCAGCATTTTGGGAAGCCGAGGTGAGTGAATCACTTAAGGTCAGGAGTTAGAGACCAGCCTGGCCAACACGGTGAAACCCCATCTCTACTAAAAATTCAGAAATTAGCCCAGTGTGGTGGTGCACGCCTCTAATCCCAGCTACTCAGGAGGCTGAGACAGGAGAATTGCTTGAACCTGGGAGGCAGAGGTTGCAGTGAGCCGGGATTATGCCCCTCCACTCCAGCCTAGGCAACAGAGTGAGACTCCATCTCAAAAAAATTAAAAAATTAAAAATTAATTAATTGATTAAAAAATAGGCACAGAATCAAATAGTTCAGTTACTTCTCTTTGATGTAGACAAGAGATATAAAGGAAGCCTAAATTAGAAAATCTAACACATTTTCCAAACACTGACATGACCATAAAATTTAAATATTAATGTATTAATGGCTGGGCATGATGGCTAGTGCCTGTACTACCAGTGCTTTGGAAGGCTGAGGGGGGAGGATTGCTTGAGGCCAGGAGTTCAAGACTAGCTTGGGCAACGAAGAAAAATCCTGTCTTTACCAAAAAAAAAAAAAAATTGCCAAGTGTGCTGGCACATGCCTGTAGTCCCAGCTACTCAGGAGTCTGAGTTAGGAGGATCACTTGAACCTGGAGATTCAAGTCTACAGAGAGTCGATCACACCACTTTACTCTGGCCTGGGCAATGGAGCAAGACCCTGTCTCAAATACATAGATAAATAAATAAATATTATCTTAATTGTGAAAAAAATGTATTGAGCAGTCTTTAACAATAGAGCTAAGGTAACCATTTTTGTCCACTTTTTAAAGTGAATTTTCTATTACAAAGTACAGTATACGCCACAGCCAGTTTTTGAGAATTCAAGCTGGATTCAGGGGAGATTAGATTCTGAATGTGTTAGTGGTTTTGGTGCCAACTATTTGTCCTGTCAGATAGCATTCATTGACTAGAAACAACACTGTCCAGTATAATAAAACACATTATATAATGTTTTTCCCCATTGAATAGAATCACTAAAAAAATTTCTAGAAAAAAATTATTTTATTTAGCTTTTAGGGTAAGATTTAGTGAACAAGTTGGAAGAATTATGAAAGTTAAATATTGTTATTTGATTTTCACACATGGACATATAATTTCAAATAATCGTTGCTCAATTTAATAATTAAACTAATAAAAAACTCATGTTCTGACATTATTTCTTATGGATAGTGATTTCCAGGGGAAAAAAATGGATTAAGAGCATATCAGCAGCTCACTTTGGCAGCACATATACTAAAATTGGAATGATAAAAAGAAGATTGGCATGGTCCCTGCAGGAGGCTGACACACAAATTCGTGAAGAGTTCTGTTTTTTGAAATAAATTTTTTTTTTTTTTTTTTTTTTTTTGAGGCGGAGTCTCGCTCTGTCGCCCAGGCTGGAGTGCAGTGGCCAGATCTCAGCTCACTGCAAGCTCCGCCTCCTGGGTTTACGCCATTCTCCTGCCTCAGCCTCCCGAGTAGCTGGGACTACAAGCGCCCGCCACCTCGCCCGGCTAGTTTTTTGTATTTTTAGTAGAGACGGGGTTTCACCGTGTTAGCCAGGATGGTCTTGATCTCCTGACCTCGTGATCCGCCCGTCTCGGCCTCCCAAAGTGCTGGGATTACAGGCTTGAGCCACCGCGCCCGGCTGAAATAAATTTTAAAAGAATTAAATTAGCTTTTTCCTTTATCAAGTGGCATGATGATGAGAAGATTGTGGGCATTACTGCTTCCCCTTTAGGAATGAGAATTCCTCACATATCAGAAATACTTTCATTCAGAACTAGGAAAAGGAATGTTCCTTTGCAGTAGAAGATTCTATGAAGATTGTGGTTATATCTATAATGTCTCAAATAGAAAACAAATAGAATGAAAAATTAACCCGAGTTTTAAAATTCATTTTAAGATTAGATGGTAGCCGGGCGCGGTGGCTCAAGCCTGTAATCCCAGCACTTTGGGAGGCCGAGACGGGCGGATCACGAGGTCAGGAGATCGTAGACCATCCTGGCAAACACGGTGAAACCCCGTCTCTATTAAATACAAAAAAAAACTAGCCGGGCGAGGTGGCGGGCGCCTGTAGTCCCAGCTACTTGGGAGGCTGAGGCCGGAGAATGGCGTGAACCCGGGAGGCGGAGCTCGCAGTGAGCTGAGATCCGGCCACTGCACTCCAGGCTGGGTGACAGAGCCAGACTCCGTCTCAAAAAAAAAAAAAAAAAAGATTAGATGGTAATTAATTAAATTCACTATGCAGTGATTTTATTAAGATGTCCAGAATAACAGTTGTTGTAAAGTCACAGTGCAGATATTTTAGTCATATAGAACTTTCAATAAAGAAAATATGTCACATATTTCAAGAGAACTCAAGGACTAGCAAAGTATTCTGAGCCCTTTCAATTTTACTTCTACCATATCTCTCACTCCTTCCCATTCTCTGCATCTCCAGATTGTTACCTTAGTTCACTTCTTCATACCTGTAAACTCTAAGCAAATCTCCCTACTGTTAAGTTCACAGAATTACTTACCTTCTAAAATGGTAAGTCAATCGTGTTAACTCCCAGCTAAAACTTCACTAGCCTACCATAATCTGATTGCAGACATTTAATTTGTTATATCCTGCCGGGCATGGTGGCTCACACCTGTAATTCCAGCACTTTGGGAGGCCGAGGCAGGCAGATCACCTGAGGTCAGGAGTTTGAGACCAGCCTGGCCCCAACGTGGTGAAACCCCGTCTCTACTAAAAATACAAAAATTAGCCGGACATGGTGGTTCATGCTTGTAATCCCAGCTACTCAGGAGGCTGAGGCAGGAGAATCACTTGAACCTGGGAGGCGGAGGTTGCAGTGAGCTGAGTTTGTGCCATTGCACTCTAGCCTGGGCAACAAGAGCAAATCTCTGTCTAAAAAAAAAAAAAAAATTTGTTGTGTCGTTACAGTCAAACTTCTTATATTATGACATTGAAGGCAACCTATACTTGTTCATTCGACAATCCATACCTGTTTAGTCTCTCTCCACACTTATTTTCTGTCCTTACTCCTATTTTCCTGCAACCTTCAGCTACCTTCCCTCTCCTATAGATCCAGACATCCTAAATGATTTAACTGCATTATTCCTTGAACTTGCCATCCCGTGTTGTGCCCCAAAGATCTTACACAGGTAGTTTACTCCATCTAAAAAGACACTATCCATCCCTCAACCAACCCAACTCCTTTCTAACTACTCAACTAAACATTACCTGCTTTGTAAAGTCTTTCCTTGCCTGACTGAGCTGACCTGATGACACCTTCCTTTGTGCTACCCTGTGCCTTTACTAGTGCATTCATCATTCTGATTTGCAATTATTTGTTTATATTTTAGAATCCCTCACTAGAATGAAAGTTGCCTGAAAACAAAGACTACATTAGGGCCTCAATAAATGTTTGCTGAATGGAATCGTGAGGCTTGTGGAACTGTGGCCTGTTTTATAGAGCTGAACCCTGTGAATCTGCTGGTATTTGGCCATTTCTGACCTACCAAAACAGCCATTTCATAGGGTTCAACCTAACTATATTCCAAAAGGTAAATCTTGGCCAGGTGCGGCGGCTCACCCCTGTAATCCCAGCACTTTGGGAAGCCAAGGTGGGTGGATTACCTGAGGTCAGGAGTTTGAGACCAGCCTGGCCAACATGGTGAAGCCACGTCTCTACTAAAAATATAAGGTGGTGGGAGCCTGTGATCCCGGCTACTGGGGAGGCTGAGGCAGGAGAATTGCTTGAACTGGGTAGGCAGAGGTTGCAGTAAGCTGAGATCACGCCACTGCACTCCAGCCTGGGTGAGAGAGCAAGTGTATGTGTGTGTGTGTGTGTGTGTATACATATATATGCCTATTATGTGTGTGTATGTATATATATATATACACACACACACATATACACACACAAAATAGGCATATATATGTATATATACATATACTATATATACACACAATAGGCATATATATACATATATATGTGTACATACAATAGGCATATATATACATATATACACATACATATGCCTATTGTTTATTTTCTCAGTACAAAGCCCAGTTGTTATGCTGAATGGAATGCTCATTCCATTTGTACTTTTTTTTTTTTTTGCTGGGGGATGTTGGCAGGAGGTGAGGAAGGAGCATTCTATTTATTGATATCTTGTTCATGTTTCCATCTAGACTGTTGTCCTTCAAATCTTTGTTAACAAACTAAAGAGGCCAAATGTAGGACTGGGGTTCAGCAGCGCTTTGGGGAGCCTTTTGAGCTTTGGAACAAGCATCATCACATTAATCAGTTTACATGAGAACTGTAGCTGCAGGCAGATTCCAGTGCAATTACATGTGCCACCTCACATTATTTTAGCTTCATTGTTCCTGAAGAGATTGTTTCCCAAGTATTCAAACCTGACTCTTCATGTAAGAGTGACTAACTTTCTCCTAAGCTGAAAGTTGACAAATATTCAATATCCTCATATTATTCCTTTAAACCTGCTCAGGAATCAAGTCAGTATAATAAAGTTGATATGAGAGCTCCTAAAACCACTGTCCTTAAATATACTGCTTGTGAGCTGAGGAGAGGAGGCAGATTTGAGCCCATCTTCTGTCTCCTTGCTCAGCCATCTTGCAATAAATTTTTCTCTCTAAAATAATTAAAATAAAATAAAATAAATGAATAAAGTTGATACAAGAGCTAATACAAGTTCTTGCAAAGACTTTTCTTATCCAATCATATCTCATTTCAAAAGACTTACTCAGGAAAACAACAGTAGTGAAGCAGGGTCCCAGGACCATCTTAACTCCCTTTTACCTGTTGGCTATTTGGTTGCAGTAACATTTCCTGCTTCTCCCTACAGTTCAATTTCCTGTTTCCTCACAACTCAGTACTAATTGGAGGCAGAGTTTCTCATATTTTTGTCAGCACACACAGTTGGCCATCATCTGGACTGTCTGCAATTTCTTCGCATGAATGAATTTTTTGTCTAGTCAAGTTCCCATAGTTTGAAGTCTAATATAAATACAGGGCTAAAAAATATACCATTAAAAAATGAAGGAGCCGGGGATGGTGGCTCATGCCCGTAATCCAGAACTTTGGGAGGCCGAGGTGGGCGGATCACCTGAGGTCAGGAGTTCAAGACCAGCCTGACCAACATGGAGAAGCCCTGTCTCTACTAAAAATACAAAATTAGCCGGGCGTGGTGGCAGGCACCTGTAATCCCGGTTACTTGGGAGGCTGAGGCAGGAGAATCACTTGAACCCAGGAGGCGGAGGTTGTGGTGAGCTGAGGTCGTGCCATTGCACTCCAGCCTGGGCCACAAGAGCGAAACTCCATCTCAAAACAAACAAACAACAACAACAACAAAAAAAACTGAAGGAAAGGGTGTGTTTGTAGGGGGTGACTTACTCTACTGAATATAAAGACTTACAAAGCTATTAAGAATTAAGATAGTTGGTAGAGGACAAATAGCTAATAGAAAAGAATATGGAACTGAGATAAATGCTCATACATATATGTAAATTAGTATATGACTGGTTACAAACCAGAGAGGAAATGATGGGCTCTTCAGTAAGTGATGTGGCAACTACTGGGTACCCATATGGTAAAATATAATAAAGTTAGCCTCTTACCTCGTAATATAAGCAGAAAAAATTGCAAATGAATTAACAAAAAATGAAAAGAAAAATTCCAAAATTTTTTAAAGAAAATACTTGTGTGACTTCAGATAAGGAGGGATATCTCAAAGCATAAAATTACAAAACAGAAGGAACCAATTGATAAATTGGAGTATACTAATATGAACAATCTTTTTTTTTTTTTTGAGACTGAGTTTCGCTCTTGTTGCCCAGGCTGGAGTGCAATGGCGTGATCTCGGCTCACCGCAACCTCCGCCTCCCGGGTTCAAGTGATTCTCCTGCCTCAGTCTCCCGGGTAGCTGAGATTACAGGCACATGCCACCACACCCAGCTAATTTTGTATTTTTAGTAGAGACAGGGTTTCTCCACGTTGGTCAGGCTGGTCTCGAACTCCCGATCTCAGGTGATCCCCTTGCCTTGGCCTCCCAAAGTGCTGGGATTACAGGTAAACAATTTTTATACAACAAAAGTCACCATAATGAAAGCGAAAAAATAAGCCGTAGGTAGAAGATATATGCAAGACATAAAACTAGGAAGGACTAGGACTAAGATTCAGAATATTTGAACAATTTCTACCAATGGACAAGAAAAAGAGAAACACTCTAAATAGAAATTCACAAAGAATAAGAATTCATAGAAGAAGAATGCTGAATAACTAATACATATATAAGACAAGATCTTCAACTTTACTGGTAACCAGGGCAATGCAAACAAAAAACAATTAATATGTAAACATTTTATATCCATCATCTTTACAAAAATTTCAAAAATCTAACAATGCCAAGCAATGCATTTGTATATATAGTGCTTATTGGTAGAGCTGATTTGAAAAGGAATTTGACAATATCTAGTAAAGATGAAGATACTCATACCCTATGACCTAATATTTCATTTTTAGGTATGTACCCTATAGAAACTCTGACATGTGCTCAAGACGGTAAGTACCAGAACAGTACCAAAAACATTGTAATAGCAAAAAATTAGAAATGACGTAAATTAGACCGGGCGCGGTGGCTCATGCCTATAATCCCAGCACTTTGGGAGGCCGAGGCAAGCGGATCACCTGAGATCGGGAGTTCGAGACCAGCCTGACCAACATGGAGAAACCCCGTCTCCACTAAAAATACAAAATTAGCTGGGCGTGATGGCAGGCGCATGTAATCCTAGCCACTAGGGAGACTGAGGCAGGAGAACTGCTTGAACCCAGGAGGCGGAGGTTGTGGTGAGCCGATATCGTACCGTTGCACTTCAACCTGGGCAACAGGAGTGAAACTCCATCTCAAAAAAATAAAAAATAAAAAAAAAAGACCTAAATTAATATTAATAGAAAATGGAGAAATAACTTATGGTTTGTTGCTACAACTGTGTCCTGGAAAAGTCAGATTCTACATGGATTTTAATCTGTTTAAATCATTTATTTATTTTTCTAGAAAGGCAACTTACTTAAAAAGAATACCCTTATATATTATATAAGTGTTATATATTAGTTATACATCTAAATTAACAAGAAAAAGTTTAATGTTTTACCCTAAACTTTTGGTTTAATTATAACATTACTAAGAAAAATCAACCTCCTAGATCAAGCATAGTCTATAATTTTTTTCTACGTTTTTTTTTCCTTCTTGTACCCATGACAGTGCTGACACATAGTTTATAATTTAAACTTAGAGTCAACAAACTTTCTATAACAATCATTATAACCAATGTAATTACCTGTAATAAAAAATTATTCTTGTTGAAGCTACTAAAATAAAATGTTTGAGGTTATAGAAAATTTGTTTTTTGCCGTTTTTAATAAATAGGCTTAGAAAAGCCATTTTCTATTGCTGAGATAGAATAACCATATAGATTTCACTTAAATTTTGTGGTAACTGTTATGCAAATATAATATTCAGCCTTGTCTTTTCTGTAAAAAAAAGATAATGTTAATCTTGTGTTTGACTCTCTAAAAATTTCATTTCAATGGCTTCTTAACATTTTTCATGGTGTCATTGAAATGTAGGACCTACAATTTCAGTTTTGCTTTAGCTTCACTGTTTCTGAAAAATTATTTCCCAGGTATTTATTTTTTTATCTCTTCTTTTTTTTTTTTTTGAGATGGAGTCTCCCTCTGTGACCCAGGCTGGAGTACAGTGGCATGATCTTGGCTCACTGCAATCTCCACCTCCTTATTTCCCAAGCATTTAAACCTGACTCTTCATGTCAGAGTGACTTAGTTTGCTACTTACTGATTATAATAATAATGAATCAAAAAATTGGAGGTTTATATATTTTTATTTTTGTAAGCAGAAAATCAATAGAGAAAAAGAAAGAATGGGAATACTATATATCAGTGAAAAAAGAAATAGAACTACATGTATCAACATGGATAAATCTCAAAAATATAATGTTGAATGGAAAAAGCAAATTGTAAAAGGATATGTAGAGTATGATGCCATATACTTAAAAATAAGAAAAATGTTATCTGTTGTTTGTAGATACCTATGTGTATTATAAAAGTGTAAAAATATGAAGGGAGATGATATGTATTTTAGGATAGTGGTTACCTCTGAGGAGGAAGGGAGAGAGGGGAATGAGATGGGGAGGAATACAGAGAAACTTTACCTGTATTTTTATTGTATTATTTATTTTGAAGGACGTGAAGCAAAAAAATGGCAAAATGTTAGGATATTTTCAAGCAAGGTGGTATGTACATGTGTATTTATTATACTATATCTTTTTCTGTATGTCTGAAATATTTGAAATAAAAATGTTAGATAAAAGTAAGATAGGGGCGTGATGGCTCATGCCTGTAATCCCAGCACTTTGGGAGGCTGAGGCAAGTGGATCACCTGAGGTCAGGAGTTTGAGACCAGCCTGGCCAACATGGGGAAACCTTATCTCTACTAAAAATAGAAAATTAACCAGGCATGGTGGCAGGTGCCTGTAATCCCAGCTACTCAGGAGGCTGAGGCAGGAGAATTGCTTGAACCCGAGAGGAGGTTGCAGTGAGTCGAGAATGCGCCACTGCACTCCAGCCTGAATGACAAGAGTGAAACTTTGTCTCAAAAAGAAAAAAAAGTGAGATAAAGCTGGGTATGATGGTTCACACCTGTAATCATGCCACCACACTCCATCCTAGGCAAGGGAGTGAGACTCTGTCTCAGAAAAAAACAAAGAGAAAGAAAAAAGAAAAGAAAAGAAAAAGGCAGGAGTGCAGTGGCATTTTGGGAGGCTGAGGCAGGTGGATAGCCTGAGCCCAGGAGTTCAAGACCAGCCGAGCCCCATCTCACCTTTTTTTTTTTTTTTTTTTTTTTTTGAGCCAAGTCCCACTGTCTTGCCCAGGCTGGAGTGCAGTGGTGTGATCTCGGCTCACTGCAACCTCTGTTCCCCAGGTTCAAGTGATTCTCCTGCCTTAGCCTCCCAAGTAGCTGGGACCACAGGTGCCTGCCACCACGCCCAACATGGTGAAACGCCATCTCTACTAAAAAATACAAAAATGTTGTATTTTTTAGTAGAGATGGGGTTTCACCATGTTGGCAAGGCTGGTGGCAAACTCCTGACTTCAAATGATTCACCCACCTGGTGCTCCCTAAGTGCTGGGATTATAGGCATAAGTCACCATGCCCGACCTCTATTTTTTAAAATTGTTTTTAAAAAGTGGTATAACTTCACTGTTTTATGTTTATCATGGTACTTTATCATTTTTTCAAAACCTAGAAGAATAATTGGCTAACTGGTCTTTTTAAAATAGAATAAACATACATTTGGCATATTTGAAATAGAAACAAATACATTTGGGAACACTACTGAGAACCTGTAAGCCTGGGTTTTACTCTCCTTCAGCACTAAACTGTGTGGCCTTGAACAAATCATATATCCTCTCTAACCTGTAAACTGAGAAAGTTGAACTAGAATGTCTGCTGAGTTTCCTTCCGACTCTAAAAAGTTGAGATTACCACTGTACCTGTGAGAATGGATGGAAGAAAGAATCTGTGCTGTCATTATCAGACATATTCTGAGGCTAAACGGCTGCCAGGAGACTTGGAAACCCATGTTTGCCGTGAAGGCAGACACTGCCTATGATGTAAAAACTGTAACCCTGCAATGCCTATAAATCCTAAGGCAGATCATGAACTTCATCTTTTAGGAATGCTGAGTCTTATTTTCTGCCCCCTGCCCCTATAGTTAATAACTAAATTATACTGTTGTTTTTTTTCTCTGAACTTCTCATAGCTCTTCTGCTATAAACAGAACATTACCCTTCCTTATCAATCTGGCTGATTCTAAATGGTTTATTTTCTTAAGGATCTTAAAATCCTTCTCTCAAATGCCACTTCTATGGTCTATTAGGCCTCAAAAATTCTATAGCACCCTTCTAAATAAAGTTAAAGATATTGACTGCAGGCTCCAGCACTTTCCACCAGTTAGTTCTGTCTCAATGGCCTTCATTACCCATCATGTGTTTGCTGATATACAGTCTATAAGTCCCTCAGTTACTTTTGTTTCCTTATTTTTCATAAATCATTTCCACAGTCTCCGTTTCCTTTCTGCCTCTTGGCCTTTTCAGAAGATGTTCCTAATATTTGCAAACAAATTACTTTCTCCCTTTAATTATCTCTGTTCTTCCTTTCAGCATTATCCCAAGATAAATAAAATAAACTTACATTATATATTTCTCATTTATCATCATATATCATGCTATGTATTTGTTGATTTGATCTTTGCCAGTTTATTAGAGCTTGGTGTCACATGCTGTTACATAACTGTTGCAATTAAAACTGGGAAACATGTTCCTCTCTGCACTTGGCTCCCTTCTTCGTGGAGATGTGATTAGCAGGTTAGAGGATGATAGAAATCAGGCCAGGCTTGGGAATTAGAAACCTGTGTGTTCTAGTTATCTCTGTTTTGTTTCAAGAACAAAACCCACAGTCCCTACTATAAGACTTCTAGAAAATGTATGCACGAGTCAAAGAAGAGGCCACTAAGGAGTAAGTGGTTGGTGCAGCACAAGCTCATTAGCACTACTAGAAAAACATTTCAAAGGTAATGCCTGACTTGTGGATAAATAGTACAAATAAGGTATCACTCCTTATCTGAGTCTCTGGGTTATAGTCTACGTAAGGATCCAAAATATTCTGAACAATTGGCTTCCCCATAAAAAATAAATAAAGGACCCAAAATATCTTATTAGCCTTTCTCCATAGCATACAGAACAGTGCCAGAACACATAAGCACATAGTGATGATTAAGAAAATGTTTTAGGCCAGGCATTGTGGCTCATGCATGTAATCCCAGCACTTTGGGAGGCTGAAGCAAGAAGATCACTTAGCCCATGAGCTTGAGACCAGCCTGTGCAACATACTGAGACCCTGTTTCTAAAAAAAAAAAAAGAAAAAAAAAATTAGCCTGGCATGGTGGAATGTGCCTGTGGTCTCAGCTACTTGGGAGCCTAAAGAAGGAAGATTGCTTGAGCCCAGGAGGTTGAAGCTGCCATAAGCTGTAATCACACGTACTCCAGCCTGGGTAACAGAGAGAGACCCCATCTCTAAAAGAAAAAAAAATTTATATTAGTTATTTACTTGTAATATTTACCCATATGGACTTCAAAAGGTATTGGCAGTAACTTGCAATAAATCACATTCACACTCTGTGAAAATGAATATAGAAAAATGTAAAACCAAGTAGAAGGAGGAGGCAATTACAGATTTGTGAGTAATTTTTTTTTTTTTTTTTCTGGAGAAGGAGTCTTGCTCTGTCACCCAGGCTGAAGTGCAATGGTGCAATCTCAGCTCACTGCAGCCTCTGTCTCCTGGGTTCAAGTGATTCTCCTGCCTCAGCCTCCTGAGTAGCTAGGATTACAGGCACCTGCCACCAGGCCCGGCTAATTTTTTTGTATTTTTGGTAGAGACAGGGTTTCACGACGTTGCCCAGGCTGGTCTCGAACTCCTGACCTTAGGTGATCCACCTGCCTTGGCTTCCCAAAGTGCTGGGATTACAGGCGTGAGCCACTGCACCGGGCCAAGTGAGTAATTTTATTAAATATAAACTCTTCTAGTGCTTTAAACCTTCCACTCTAAGTGAACCATTCACTACCCTGATTTCAGTTGTAATTTTAGTTTTAAGGGAGCACAAATATTATATTTCTTTAACATGGAAAAGAAACACAGTAATGAGAATTCATTCAACTAAGATCAGAATGAGTCCCAGTTACTACATTTTAAAATCTCAGGATTTAATAAAAGTCATGGAAGATAGAGAGTATCCTTTTCTGCCTCTGCATGAGTCCCAGAGATTCTGTAAGAGACTCAGAAAATACAAACAAATGACATTTTCAGGAAGGCATTTCTGGTTCCCTGTTGCATCCTCTGCATCTAGAAAAGATAAAACCAGGTAGGCACTTCCCCCATCACTACAGACTCAGAAGCCGAGCTGCAAGTGATAGCCAAAGCATTCCCCATGGCCAGACAATGAGACAAGGAGAAGCAGCTGGCTATCCCCCTCCTTTGGACTGTTGGGACACAGGAGATCAGAGAAGGTCCGGGTATGTTCCCAGATACCAATAGTAATAACCCAATGAAAGGCGCATCCAAATATGATAGCATAATAGTCGGATAACAGCTATTTTTTTCTCTTTTTGGTCTTTAAATAATTAGACATTACTTGCTTTTTTTCCCCTTTGGCAAGTTTATTTTATTTTATTTTATTTTCCCTTTTTTTAAGAGATGATCTTGCTCTCTTGCCCAGGTTGGAGTGCAGTGGTGTGATTATAGCTCACTTTAGCCTCAAACTGCTGGGCTCAAGTGATCCTCCCACCTGAGTCTTTGGAGTGGCTGTGACGGCAGGCATGTACCACCAGGCCTGGCTAATTTTTTTTTTTTTTTATAGAGACAGGGTCTCACTGTGTTGCCCAGGCTGGTCTCAAACTGCTGGCCTCAAGTGATCCTCCTGTCTCAGCCTCTCAAAGTACTGAGGTTCCAGGTGTGACCCACCATGCCTGGTTCCCTTTGGCAAGTTTTAATTTTTGAAAAATTCCATTCTTCTGAATAGTTTGAAAATATTTGATTTTTTTCCAGGCATTTTCTTCAAGTAATTTCCTGTTTTACTTTCAGAAATGTAAAATATGTGATGGGGATAAAGAAAGATCTGCCTGACTTTAGGACACATAATACTTATATAAGGCCCTGTCTAAAGTATCCCAAGAGAGGTGTATGTTTGTCATCTTTCATAATTGATTTAAAAAGATTGGACTAAAAAGCAAAAGTCTGTCACTTGCTTGCCTTGCTATTAATGTGGGAAAGAGTTCCAGCTCCATGTTGAGGTTGCTGGACTATAGGATCAAAAACTTCCCTGTCATCCCCTCTAGGATTTGTTCCTTGTTCTGTGATTTGCGGAGCGATCAAAGACTGATGATTACATGGCTCTGCATCTGTATTTCTGTTAAATGGAAATTTAAAAACAATTTGTTTCTTAGATACAAGCGTTGCAGATTTGAGGCTAGATCCTCACATTTTGTGGTCAAGAGGGAATTAGGAATGTGCCATCCTGAACCTGGAAGAGAAAGAAAAAGTACAGAGCAGTAGGTACCTGGATATAATTTCTGTCAGTCGTTTTCACAGCAAGAACTCATGCTGAAAATAGAAATAAAGGTGATTGTCCTCATCTGAGATTTTTCTGAGCATAAAAAGAGAGGCATCATTACTTCTTAGTATCCTCCTGGAAAGAAGAAACTGAAAGAAAAGGGAACACTGCTTCTCAGTTTTTTCCTCTTAAAGATCACTGGAAAATTTTGTAGCATCAAAGTTTATTGTAGATAGAGCTCTCTAAGCACCTTTTATTTGATCAAATTAATTCACTATTTTTCTTTTCTTTTTTTTTTTTTTTTTTTTTGAGACGGAGTCTCGCTCTGTCGCCCAGGCTGGAGTGCAGTGGCCGGATCTCAGCTCACTGCAAGCTCCGCCTCCCGGGTTCACGCCATTCTCCTGCCTCAGCCTCCCAAGTAGCTGGGACTACAGGCGCCCGCCACCTCGCCCGGCTAGTTTTTTGTACTTTTTAGTAGAGACGGGGTTTCACCGTATTAACCAGGATGGTCTCGGCCTCCCAAAGTGCTGGGATTACAGGCTTGAGCCACCGCGCCCGGCCGGTTTCTTTTCTTTTTGAGACAGAGTTTCACTCTTGTTGCCCAGGCTGGAGTGCAATGGTGCGATCTAGGCTCACTGCAAACTCTGCTTCCTGGGTTCAAGCGATTCTCCTGCCTCAGCCTCTCGAGTAGCTGGGATTACAGGTGCCTGCCACCACACCGAGCTAATCTTGTATTTTTAGTAGAGATGGGGTTTCACCGTGTTTGTTAGGCTGATTTCAAACTCCTGACCTCAGGTGATCTGCCTGCCTCAGCCTCCCAAAGGGCTGGGATTACAGGCATGAGCCACTGTGCCCGGCCAATTCACTACTTTTCAAGGCTGAATAACATTTCTTAGTGTGCATTTGTTGAGCTGCCTAATGTGGTAATTGCTTTTACTAGGTGCATGAATAGACTGAGAAGCTTACCTTCTGGGCAGAGGGAAAGACAAACAAAATATGCTATGTAACGTGTTAACTACACAGAAATGTGAAAGATGCTGTGGGGGCTTATAGGAGAAGTGGGGAAGTGAATTATGCTCAAAGAGGGCTCCTTGCTAAGGAGAAAATCTTACCTGAGTTTTGAAGGCTGAGGAGGGTTAGCCAAATGGAGAGGCGGGTACTTAGACTGGTCTAAGATCAGTGGGCATTCTAGGTAAAGGGATCAGTCAGGGTGAACATTCAAAGTCTAAGATCTTTGGGGTCTGCAGGTGATTCTTGTGGACACTACTAAAATTATTTATTTTATTTTATTTGAGACAAAGCCTCACTCTGTCACCCAGGCTGGAGTGCAGTGGCGTAATCACGGCTCACCGCAGCCTTGCTCTCCTGTGCTCAAGCGATCCTCCTACCCTTAGCCTCACAAGACTGAAGGTGAGTGCCACCTCACCCAGCTAATTTTACTTTTTGTAGAGACAGGGTCTTGTGATGTTTCCCAGGCTGGTCTTGAACTCCTGGGCCCAAATAATCCTCCTGCCTTCACCTCCCAAGGTGTTAGGATTAAAACCATGAGCCACTGTGCCCGGCCTACTATTTTAATCGGAGTTGCATGGCTGAGGGCAGTGGCTCAGACCTGTAATCCCAGCAGTTTGAGAAGCTGAGGCAGGAGGATTGCCCAGAGCCTGGAGGACTGCCTGGAATTTGAGGCTGCAGTGAGTCACTGCATTCTAGCCTGGGTGAGAGTGAGACCCATATCTAAAAAAACAAATAAAAAATTAGAGTTTCTGGTTACTGGAGAGTTTCTGCTGGTTAAGTTTCAGTGCTACCTAGAGCTCTAGACCTTTCGAACATAACTGTAATGAATAACAGCGTATGGACATGTTTGGACTGGGCCATTGCCTTACTAGTCCTATTACAGTTACTGTCGCCTAATGCCTAAAGCATGTCCACGCTTTCACATGAACTAGATTTTTTTTTTTTAATGTAGATATTATATAATCAGAACACCAGTACCTGGAGGCAACTCTTATGCCATTAATCAAGTATTTTATTGACTACTCTTAGCCTCAGCTAGCCCATCTGGATTGCATTGTACTACTTTTTGATCATGGAAAGTTCCCTTTTTTTTTTTTTTTTTTTTTTTGAGATGGACTCTCTCTCTGTCGCCAGGCTGGAATGCAGTGGTGCGATCTCGGCTCATTGCAACCTCCGCCTCCCGGGTTTAAGTGATTCTCCTGCCTCCCGAGTAGCTGGGATTACAGGCACACACCACCATGCCTGGCTAATTTTTGTTACTTTTAGTAGAGATGGGGTTTCACCATGTGAAAAGTATGTCTTGAATGTCTGACTTTGTGATCCGCCCACCTTGGCCTCCCAAAGCGCTGAGATTACAGGCATGAGCCACCAAGCCTGGCCCTAAGAGAAGAAAATTTTTAATGTCATTATTATAAAGGCTATTTCCTGACACCTGTCTCCCCAAAAAACAAAACAAGCAAACAAAGAAAAAAAGCAACTCTAAGCAGGATTACAGCTGTGTTTCTAGACCACACAAAGTGATTATTTCTGTTTCTGAAACTCAGCATGTGGTCCGTCTAGAACACTCTCTATTTGTATGTGGAAAGGTCGCTCTCTTGGACAGGAGTCACGGCTCTAGATTGACACACATGGAGCAGAAGGATCAGTGAAGTCACTCCTGGTGTTCAGTGGGGTGACAGAACACCCTCACTCTTGAGTTTCCAGATGAGTTAGTGAAAAGTTTTCCTTTTATGGATAACTCATTCTAGTCTCATTGATCACTGACTTCCAGATCTTGCCTGCCCTGCCCTGTGGCCCCCAGGGTCTCTGCCTCCCTGCCAGGAGAGCTGCTGGGGTGCTGAAACCCAGAGAAAACCACAGGTCAAGGGCTTGGCTGGGCTCCCACTCATACGCTCATCCTCTCACTCATTCATCATTCCACAAGTATTTATTGAGTGCCTTCTACATGTCAGGCACTATTCTAAGCAGACACCAAAATAGACTAAAATCTTAGTTTTCAACAGTCTTCTTCTATTCTAGGGTACATTTCCATTGGCCCTGGTAAGGCAGGAAAATAGGGTCTAGAGGCAGGGAACGTAAAGCCCATTCTCACTTCACCTATGACAGGAAATATCCTCTCCATAGGGCCTAGGCCAAGTAAATGACTTTGCAACTGTACTTCATCCTCTCCATTTACATAGCGCGTACCCCAAGTAGAGGGTATTTCAACTCTCAAAAATTCTGCAACAGGCTTTGAGACCGTATGCTCAGGCCCGCTCCCGCACCATGGAGTGTACTTTCATTTTCTTTTTTTTTTTTTTTTTTTTTTTTTTTTTTTTTTTTTTTTTTTTTTTTGAGGCGGAGTCTCGCTCTGTCGCCCAGGCTGGAGTACAGTGGCGCGATCTCGGCTCACTGCAAGCTCCGCCTCCCGGGTTTACGCCATTCTCCTGCCTCAGCCTCCCAAGTAGCTGGGACTACAGGCGCCGCCACCACGCCCGGCTAATTTTTTTTTGTATTTTTAGTAGAGACGGGGTTTCACTGTGTTAGCCAGGATGGTCTCGATCTCCTGACCTCGTGATCCGCCCGCCTCGGCCTCCCAAAGTGCTGGGATTACAGGCTTGAGCCACCGCGCCCGGCCAGTACTTTCATTTTCAATAAAACCCTTCATTCCTTCCTTTCTTTGTGCGTTTTGTCCAATTCTTTGTTCAAGAAGCCAAGGACTGGGACACCCTCCACCATTAACATTTTGGCGAATCAGGCAGGAGGAAGAGGTAAGCCGAAAGCTTGGGATTCATTTTACTCCCTTTCGTTTCCGCTCCATACAGGGGCGCTCTCTCTTTTCCTTTTCAACTAGGGGACGCTTGGTGGGCCACGCCTAAGCATGGAGACAGCTGCAGGTTTCCGGTGGTCGGTGAAACGGAGGGGTTTCCATGTTGAGGCGCCTAACTGCCCATCGCATGATTGGCTTAAGGGAACTGGGTCTTTTCACAGCTGCTTAAGGAATTCTGGGTCTTTCCTTCTTTCTTTCTTTCTTTCTTTTTCTTTCTTTCTTTCTCTCTTTCTCTCTCTCTTTCTCTGTTTCTTTCTCACTTTTCTTTCTTTTTTCCTTTCTTTTCAGTCTTTCAGCGGCTGTTTATAATTGCCTTGCCCAGAAGGGGGAAGGGGATTCAGGCGGTCCCTGATCCCTGTAGCTCAGAGCAAACTCCCACGTGTTTCAGGAGACTTAAACTTTCTTTTCCTATGCTAAGTTCTTCCCTTAGGTACTCTACAGGCTAAGTACAGAAAGACCACCTGGCATCCTAGTCTCATTAGAGTTCATGGCTATTCTTACAAGGCTCATAGGAGGAGGTAGGCCTTGGAGGGGAAAATCTGCACGTGGTACTGGTGCCCACCTAAGGTCTAAGACATCTAACACTCTAAGATTGGACCCCACAGGAGGATGCTCCCTGGGTCCTGTGGACCTCAACCTGTCCAAAGGGGACGCTCTTGGCAGAGGCTCTGAGGTCTAGTACTAAATCCTCCTTAGAATTTTCTTTTCTTTTCTTTTGAGACGGAGTTTTTGCTCTTAATGCCCAGGCTAGAGTGCAGTGGCGCAATCTCGGCTCACTGCAACCTCCGCCTTCCGGTTTCAAGCGAGTCCCCTGCCTCAGCCTCCCAAAGTGCTGGGATTACAGGCGTGAGCCGCCGCGCCCAGGCCCCCTCCTTAGAATTTTCTGTTGCAATTGCAATGCTGCTTGGCCCCAACATTGTTTGGAATCTGGAGTTTACTGTCTAAAGGGAAAGTGGGGCCGGGCGCGGTGGCTCAAGCCTGTAATCCCAGCACTTTGGGAGGCCGAGACGGGCGGATCACGAGGTCAGCAGATCGAGACCATCCTGGGGTGAAACCCTGTCTCTACTAAGAAATACAAAAAAAAAAACTAGCCGGGCGACGTGGCGGGCGCCTGTAGTCCCAGCTACTCGGGAGGCTGAGGCAGGAGAATGGCGTAAACCCGGGAGGCGGAGCTTGCAGTGAGCTGAGATCCGGCCACTGCACTCCAGCCTGGGCGACAGAGCGAGACTCCGTCTCAAAAAAAAAAAAAAAAAAAAAAAAAAATAAAGGGAAAGTGGAATGGCATTGCATGTATCTAGGCTTTTGTGCTGCTGTTCTAAGCAGGGAGCCTGGTTAATGTGTGACACCCTCCTTTGGTACGGTTTGGCCCCAGTACTCTTTGGAGTCGGGGGAGATTTGGTCTTTAAAAATCAAACTGCCATGGAAACTTCTTTAACGGAAATTTTGGTTCACAGCCTTCACTGGAGTATCTATTGGGGCAAGCTTGTATTGCTATCTCATAGCTAAGGTTCCAAGCTACCGGATCTTCATTTATGTGTGTGTATGCATGTCTAGATGTGTTTATTTGTACGTACACTTATTGTTATATGTTGTGTCTACCAAAATTAGTTTATAAGTAAAAAAGCACTTATAAATTAAGTAAATAGGTCTAAGCAATTCTCAAGTTCACATTATTTAAAGTATAACTTTAATAAACAAGCTAGCTTTAAAATTATTGGTGGAGTAAAGATAGAAATGCCTTCAGAGGCCGGGCGCGGTGGCTCACGCCTGTAATCCCAGCACTTTGGGAGGCCGAGGCGGGCGGATCACAAGGTCAGGAGATCGAGACCACGGTGAAACCTCGTCTCTACTAAAAATACAAAAAATTAGCCGGGCGCGGTTGTGGGCGCCTGTAGTCCCAGCTACTTGGGAGGCTGAGGCAGGAGAATGGCGGGAACCCGGGAGGCGGAGCTTGCAGTGAGCTGAGATCCGGCCACTGCACTCCAGCCTGGGCGACAGAGCGAGACTCCGTCTCAAAAAA